>NW_027649779.1:6685000-6865000 GCF_965287045.1 Carcharhinus amblyrhynchos
GTGTGTCACTCTCTCCAATGCTTCCACATCCTTCGTATAGTGAGGTGACCAGAACTGCACACAATATTCCAAATGTGGTCTCACCAAGGTCCTGTATAGTTGCAGCATAACCCCACGGCTCTTAAACTCAAACCCCCTGTTAATAAACACTAACACACTATAAGCCTTCTTCACGGCTCTATCCACTTGAGTGGCAACCTTCAGAGATCTGTGGACATGAACCCCAAGATCTCCCTGTTCCTCCACATTGCTCAGAACCCTGCCGTTGACCCCACATTTATCCCGTCAGTCTCTCAGCTCACCTGTTTCCTTGTGGATAAATGTTCTTAGAGGAGTCGGCAGATCCTGATGGCTCACCACGCACTCAAACACAGCCGCACTCAGCCAGGCTTGTGTGGAGATGCTTAATTTGCTGATCACGCTGTCAGGATCCGCTCCGTGCTTTTCGGCAATCTCTGATTTCAAATACTTCCTGTCTCGGATCCAGGACACGTTAACTCCATCAGGAGGATGAGAAATGATGCAGGTTAAGGTCACGGTCGTCTCCAGTAAGACCTGTTCTATTGGTGGTGGCTGTATCTTCACTGTGGTATCAAGGCACTGGGGAGGATCTGTGAATGAGAAATGAAAATGAACCCTAGTTCCCCTTCAGAAGCAGGACAGCAGTCTTCAGCCTGGAGGCAAAGTGGCCTTCAATATATCAATCTCTAACTATCGCCTTTCACCTTCCATGGCGAATGGGAAACCAGCTTGCTCTATGGAATTATTCCCTGTATTAAATATTGGAGCAGCGGTAACAGTTCCATGAATCAGAATTGGAGAATTCCCAAACAAATACACCACCCTGAACTCAGGGAAAAAGTACTGACCGTTTGTTTATAAATAGGGTGGATGCACTTTCTAATATTTTACCCCTGTGCTGTGACCTGTGAAACAGTCTCACACCTACTGTCTCTTCAAATTTTACCAGCTGTCTCAGGAACAAGCTGACATCAAGGCCACCTCACTCACTATATTGCTTCAAACCGAAAGGGGGCACTCTTTTAAGGGGAGGCAGTGGCATATGGTGTTGTCAATGGACTTATAACCTCGGGCTAAGACTCTGGGGACACAGATTCGAATCCCATCATTACAAATATGAAATTTGAATTTTGTAAAAATCTACAATTAAAAGTTGAAATGGTTCTCATGAAGCTATTGCTGTAAAACCCCTCCTAGTTCACAAATGCTCCTAACCAAAATCAACCTGCTGTCTTTATCTGGCCTGGCATGCATGTGACTCAAGATTGACAGCAACGTGAGTGACACTTCAGTGCCCTCAGGTTTGGGAAATAAACACACATCTCAGGAAGGGATAACAAAAAATTGTTTTTCTGATGAAATTCTGAATGAGATATTGTCCTAATGCAGCAAACTACATGACAATAACTTACAAGTTGTTCTATGCTTTGTACCAACTTTAATAGATCCCTAATTCTGTCTAACATCAGAATGATTAATGTTGTCCTCTGTTTGAGTCTCTTACCCTGAGATGCGCTGATGTTCAGACTCTGAGTGTTTCCTTGGTGAGTGACCTGGCAGGTATAGACCGCTTTGCTGAACCATTCCCCAGCGGAGACTGTCAGCCGACTGCTGGCCGAGAAGTTCCCGTTCACTTCACAGGGGGGAGAGGTGACAATTCCTGAATGCGTGGGTTCCCCATTCTTCAGCCAACTCACTTCCATTGACCCTGGCTGGAAATCGATGATTGAACAGACGATGATTGCGAATTTCCTGTGTGAGATTTCTTCACTGGAACTCACGGTGAGGATAACAGTTGGAGAGACACCAAGACCTTCAGAAAAAAAAACAGATCAGTCATTTCCTGCAGAAAATGTGGATCAATTAAGCTTTTGTCAACAGAGGGTGTGGAATGCCCTGCCTGCAGCAGTTGTGGACTCGCCAACTTTAAGGGCGTTCAAATGGTCAGTGGATAGGCATATGGATAACATTGGAATAGTTTAGTTTCGAGCGTCATTAGATTGGTTCCACTGGTCGGCGCAACATCGAGGGCCGAAGGGCCTGTACTGCGCTGGAATGTTCTGTGTTCTAACTCATTTGCAGTCAATAGACACTAACTGGACCAATCCAGAGGGCCGGATTATGCACATCTATTTAAATGAGTTATAACCAAGGCCCGACATGTTAACCACAGTGTTTCTGTTTCACACAAGCTCCACAACACTTACATGGTATATTAACGCTCTTGATTGTGCTCATGTGTTGAACCTCACAGTCAATTCTGGGACATTCTCCCGCTGAGTCGCCGATGGTTAACTGGCTGCTCAGGGTGTAGGTTCCCTTCGTGTTTCTCACTGATGGGTAAGTCTTAAACCCACTGGTGACCTTGTGCCCGTTTTTCTTCCAGGTCAGTTTGGAGACATCTGGAGAGTAATCCATCGCCAAACAGCCATAGGTGATGGAGCCGTCGGAGTTGTGTTGCTCACAGGGGGAGACCAGGCCGTAGAGAGTGGGCGGAGTCGTTGTTGCTGGGAAAGAATAGCCGATTGAACAAATTAGATTCTTACTTGCGTTTATTAAGTCATCAAACATATTGTTCCAAATATGTTTCTATATTAGATATAGCTCTTGGTGTTAAAGGGATGAAGGGATATGGGTAGCCGGTATGATCAGGATATTGATGAGCTCTGACCAAAGTGAATGGCGGAGTAGGCTCAGAGGGCCGAATGGCCAATTCCAGCTTCTATTTTCTATGTTTCTATCTTCGTTGTTTAAGAAGGGTGGCAGGCAAAAGGCAGGGAATTATAGGCCGGTTAGTTTAACGTCTGTTGTAGGTAAAATGTTAGAATCCGTGATCAAGGAGAAAATAGCGAGGCATCTTGAGGAGAATTGTTTGATAGAGCAGACGCATCACGGTTTCGTTAAGGGGAAGTCGTGTCTGACAAATTTATTGGAGTTCTATGAGGATGTGTCTAGGGCGGTGGATAGAGAAGAGCCGGTGGATGTGGTGTTTCTTGATTTTCAGAAGGCGTTTGATAAGGTGCCGCACAAGAGGTTATTGCAGAAGGTCGGGGGCATGGAGTTGGTAGTAGGGTGTTAGCGTGGATAGGGGATTGGCTGTCAAATAGGAGACAGAGAGTGGGGGTCAATGGGTGCTATTCAGATTGGCGGTTGGTGACTAGTGGAGTGCCCCAGGGATCGGTGCTGGGGCCTCAGCTATTTACCATTTATATAGATGATCTGGAGGAGGGAACCGAGTGTATGGTGTCGAAATTTGCTGATGACACCAAGATTAGTGGAACGGCAAATTGTGCGGAGGGTGTGGAGAGTCTGCAGAAGGATCTAGATAGGCTGGGCGAATGGGCCAGGAACTGGCAAATGGAATTTAATGTTGGCAAGTGTGAAGTTGTCCACTTTGGTTGGAATAATGGTAGGAAGGACTATTACTTACATGGCGAAAAACTGTAGCAGGCGACGGTGCAGAGGGACCTCAGGGTCCTTGTGCATGAGTCGGAAAAACCCAGCCTGCAGGTGCAGCAGGTGGTCAGGAAGACGAATTGGATGCTGGCCTTCATAGCGAGGGGGATTGAATATAAAAGTAGGGAGGTCTTGCTGCAGCTGTATAGGGCACTGGTGAGGCCGCAGCTGGAGTACTGTGCGCAGTTTTGGTCACCACACTTACGCAAGGATATTGTGGCCTTGGAGGGAGTGCAGAGGAGGTTTACTAGGCTGATACCGGAGTTGAGGGGGTTGAACTCTGAGGAGAGGCTAAATAAACTAGGCTTGTACTCGTTAGAGTTGAGAAGAATGAGGGGAGATCTCATTGAGACATATAAGATGATGAATGGGATGGATAGGATAGAGGTGGAGAGGCTCTTCCCGCTTCGAAAGGACAGTAGGACTAGAGGGCACAGCCTCAAGATAAAGGGGGGGGGGGTGCGGTTTAGAACGGAGTTGAGGAGGAACATCTTCACTCAAAGGGTGGTGAATCTCTGGAATTCGCTGCCCGTTGACGTGGTGGAGGCTGCCTCGGTAAATATATTTAAGACGCAGGTTGATAGGTTTTTGATAGGCAAGGGGATTAAGGGTTATGAGGAGAGGGCGGGAAGGTGGAACTGAGCCACGACAGATCAGCCATGATCTTATTGAATGGCGGGGCAGGCTCGAAGGGCTAGATGGCCTACTCCTGCTCCTATTTCTTCTGTTCTTATGTTCTTATGTAACATTGATTCGAATTATGAACTTATCCTAATATTTCCCGATTAAATCTTTCATCCGCCTTTGAGATGATGTTACTTCTATCATTTGGGAATTGTCATCTCTGTAGAAACTCATATCCCTGTCTCCACTTCTATTAAGTTAGGAAGAAAAAAACACATTCTGTTAGTCTCACAATGACATGTCATTCATTGGATTAACAGAAAACAGCAAAAATTTTCTCCATTATTGCAGCAACTATTTATTTCTCAAACAACAGCAGTGTGTGATGAACCGCAGTTTATTTCTCAAACAACAACACTTTGTGATGAAGAAGTTCTCCCTTCATTCAGACTATCCACTCACCTGATGAGGGAGCTCCAACAGCTTGTGATTCCAAATAAACCTGTTGGACTTTGACCTGGTGTTGTGAGAATCCTTCCTGTGCCCACACCAACTTCACTCCGGCATCTCCACACTAGTTTTGGAAATTGCCTGGGTTCAAACTGATTGGTGCCCCTTCCTCTCTCCAACTCACTGCCTCTCACTCCACAAAACGGAGATTAATGACTTTGCTTCAAAAATACCTCCGGAATGAATACTTACTGAATGATCAGGAAACTCTAAATGTGATTATAAATTCAAATAAATCCAACATTGACTCACTCAAGGATCATACATTAATAGCAGGAGTTTCCCATTCGGGCCCTGAAGTCTCCTCCATCATTCACTGAGATTACAGATGAGCTGATTGTGGTGCTAGCTCTATTCTGAACCTTCTCACTCCGCCCGTCCATCACCCGCTCTCTGCCCATTTCCCCAGCTCTTTGCCCTTTCCCCTGGCTCTCTGCCTTTCACGGTGGCTCTTTTCCCCTTTTATCCAGCTCTCTGTATTTCCGACTGGTTCTTCACACTTCCCTCCAGCTCTGTGCCCTCTTGCCCGGCTCTCTGCTCTTTCCCTCAGCTCTCTACGCTGTCCCTCAGCTCTCTGCCCTCTGCCCCTGCTCCCTCCCCTCTTTCTCCTTTCCCCCAGCTCTCTGACCTTTCCCCCTGACTCTCCTGCCCTTTCCCCTGGGCTCTCTGCCCTTTCCCTCGGCTCTCTGCCCTTTTCGTGCCCCACTGCCCTTTCTCCTGCCTCCCTGCCCTTTTTCCTGGTTCTCTCCCCTTTCACTGGTCTGTCTGCCCTTTTCCCCAGCTCCCTGTCCTTTCCCCTCTCTCTCTACCCTTTCGCCTGGCTTTCCGCCCTGTTCCCCGGCTGTGTGCCCTTTTCCCCGCCTCTCTGCCCTTCCCCCAGCTCCCTGCTGTTTCCCCTGGCTCTCTGCCCTCCCCCCACCCCGGCTCTCTGCCCTTTCCCCCGCCTCCTGTTCTCCCCTGACTCTTTGCCATTGCCCCTGGCCCCGAGTCCCCAGCGATTCCCTCCAGCTCTCTGCACTCCCAGGGCAGCTCCCACCTTTGAACACCAAACTGCCACTTGAGGTCTTTCTTCTCTCTCGTTGCAGACCTTCCCCACACAGATTCAGTGAGTGTGAGTGAGAGAATGTGAGCGTGTGAGGGTGAGTGATTAAATGAGTGAGAGTGGATGAGTGATGGTATATGTGTGACGGAAGGTGAGTGGGTGAAGTTCTTTGAGTGAGGATGAGTGATTGAGGGTGAGTAAGTGTGGGTGAGGGTGAGGGAGCGTGAGTAAATGAGGGTGTGTGTGAGAGGGTAGGTGAGTGAAGGTGGCTGAATGTGAGTGAAGGTGGCTGGATGAGTGTAGGTAAGCAAGATTGAAAGAATAAGGGAGAGTGAGTGAGGATGTGTGAAGGTTCGTGGAGGTGGGTGAGTGGAAGTGAGTGAGATTGAGTGAATGAGGGTGTGAATGTAACTGTGTAAGTGAGGGGTGAGAGTGAATGAGTCAGGGTGTGTTATTGAGGGTGGTGTGTGAGGGAGAATGAATGTGGATGGGTGGGAGAGTGAGGGTGAGTGAGTGAAGGTGTTTGAGTGAGGATGAGTGATTGAGGATTTGTGAGTTAGGTTGCGTGATGTTGAGTGATGATGAGTATGTGAGGGTGTGTGAGTGAAGGTAGGTGTGTGAGTTTGAGTGAGTTTGAATGGGTGAGGTGGCATAAATGAGAGAGAGACAGAGAGAGGGTCATTGAGTTGAGTCTGTGGGGGTGAGTCTGGGTGATTGAGGGCGGGAAGGTGAGTGAGTGAGTGTGAGTGAGAGTGAGTGAGACTGGTTGAGTGAGGGTGGGTAAGTGGGGTGAGTGAGTAAGTGTGAGAGAATGGGGTGAATGAGTGAGTGAGAGTGAGACTGAGTGAGACTGGGTAAGTGAGAATGGATTGGTTGGATGAGTGAATGAAGGTGAGTATGAATGTTGGTGACTGACTGAGGGTCTAAGTCAGTGAGTGAGGTTTAGTGAGTGAGGTTGAGTGAGTGATGGTGTATGAGTGTGGGTGGCTGAGTGACAGTGAGGGCGCGTGAGGGTGAGTGCGTGAGGGTGAGTGAGTGAATGTGGGTGCGTGACTGAGGGTGTGAGAGTGAGTGAATGTGAGTGAGTCAGTGAGGGTGTGAGAATGAGTGAGTCAGGGTGAGTGATTGAGGTTGAACGAGTGAGGTTGAATGAGTGTTTGTGGGTGAGTGAGGATGGACGAGAGTGAGTGAGCAAATATGCGTGAGTGATTGTGAGTGAGTGAGGGTGTGAGGATGAGTGAATCAGGGCGTGTGTTTGAGTGAACGAATGAGCTTGAATGAGGGTGTGTGAGTGCTTGTGGGTGAGTGAGTGAGAATGGATGAGAGTGAGTGAGTATGAGTGAGTGATTGTGAGTGAGTGAGTGAGTGAGTATGAGTGAGTGATTGTGAGTGAGTGAGTGAGTGTGAGTGACTCAGGGTGAATCAGGATCCGTGAGTTTCTGAGGTTGAGTGCGTGAGGGCGAGTGCGTGAGGGTGGGTGAGTGGGGATGAGTGAGTGGGGATGAGTGAGTGGGGATGAGTGAGTGGAGGTGAGTGACTGGAGGTGAGTGAGTGGAGGTGAGTGAATGGGGGTGAATGAGAGGGGGTGAGTGAGAGGGGGTGAGTGTGCGAGGGAGTGTGTGCGAGGGAGTGTGTGTGAGGGAGTGTGTGTGAGGGTGGATGAGTGAGCAAGGGTGAGTGAGTGAGCATGAGTGAGTAAGCGTGAATGAGGATGAGTGATTGTGGTTGAGTGTGTGAGAGTGAGTGAGTGAGGGTGAGTGATTGGGGATGAGTGATTGTGGTTGAATGTGTGAGGGTGAGTGAGTGAAGGTGAGTGAGTGAGAGTGTGTCAGTGAGGGAAGGTGGGTAAGTGAGAGTGAGTGAGTGAAGTTATTTGAGTGAGGATGAGAGATTGAGGGTGAGTGAATAAGGGTGAGTGAGTGAGGGTGAGTGAATGAGGGTGAGTGAGTGAGAGTGTGTCAGTGAGGGAAGGTGGGTAAGTGAGGGTGAGTGAGTGAAGTTATTTGAGTGAGGATGAGAGATTGAGGGTGAGTGAATGAGGGTGAGTGAGTGAGAGTGTGTCAGTGAGGGAAGGTGGGTAAGTGAGAGTGAGTGAGTGAAGTTATTTGAGTGAGGATGAGAGATTGAGGGTGAGTGAGTCAGTGTGGGTGAGGGTGAGAGAGTCAGTGAGCCACCTCCTCCTCTCCCTCTCCATCTATCTTTTCCCGATTCTCTCCATTGATCAGCTTTCAGTAACAGGGCTGTGTAAAGTCAGGAATCAGTGTAGATCACCGGGCAGCTGCTTTAATGTCGGGGCCTTTCTTTCAGAAACACGGATCAGTGAACAAATAGACAGACTGAGGGAGCTGGAAGGGAAGCTTCCAGCAAAACTAGGGTCACACAGGAATCAAACACCAAGTTTACACCAGTATTGGGGAGCCAGGCGGACTTAGTCTCAGCCAGATCCCTTCTTATTGATTGTGTCTTTGTGTCCGGTGTAACACATGGAAATCCCTACTTCTGACCTCATGTTGGATGGACTGTGTCATTGATGAAGCAATAGAAGATTGTTGGTCCCAGAACAGTCCCCTGCCGAACTCCTGCAGTGATTTCTCAACTTAGATGTTTGACCTCCAACAACCATCACCATCTTGCTTTGTGCTAAATATGACTCCAAACAGAGAAGAATTTCCCGCTGAAACTTATTCACATGAGTTTTACTCGGGCTCCTCGATCCCACCCTCATTCAAATGTTAGTGGGGGAGGGGGAGGGGGTGGCCGAGGTGGCACAGTGATTCGCGCTGCTGCCTCACAGTTCAATTCCCGATATGGGTCATTGTGTATGGAGTTAGTAAGTTCACCCCGTGTCTGCTTGGGTTTCCTTCGGATGCTCCTCTTTCCTCCCACGGTCCAAAGAAGTTTGGGTTCAGGGTATTGGCCGTGCTAAATTGCCCCTCAGTTTCAGGAGGACTAGTTAGAGTAAACACATGTGGTTATGGGGATAGGACTTTGGTGGGATTCCTGTTGATGCAGACTCGATGGGCTGAATGGCCTCCTTCTGTACTGTAGGATCTTGTGATTCTATTCTATGATGTAAATGACTGTCTCTCTGACGTATGTGAGGTGGAAAGTGTGTGAGAGGGTGTTTGGGTGTGTGTGCGAGAGAGAGAGGGTGAATGTGTGTGTGAAGGTACCTGTGTGTGATAGACTGTGCTTGGACATGTGTGAGACAGTGGGCTACGTTTGCAAGAGGGGACAGTGTGCCTATTGGAAAGCAAAGTAAACTGTTCATGAGTGTGTGGAAGTGTGCATGGGATTGCGTGTGAGTGAGAAAGATGTGTGCAATGTGCGTGGGTGATAGAAGCAAAGTGTGTGTGTGTGGGTGTGTGAGGGACAGAGAATGTTTGCGTGAGACTGTGCTTGTGAGAGAGACTGTGTCTGTGTGTAAGTTAGAGTGTGTGCATGGGTCTATGTTTGTGAGAGAGTGTGAGCGAGCGAGTGTGAGAGAGAACAAGAATGTACAGGTGTGAGATAGTGTGTGCAAGAGAGATAGAAATATGTGTGTGTGTGAGAGAGAGAGAGATGCGTGTGCAAGAGGAATTGTGAGAGAGTGTGTGTGAGTACATGAGAGACAACTTGAGCGTGTGTGACAGAGTGTGGGAGAGAGCGTGTGCGAGAGCGTGAGACTATGCTTGTGAGTGTGTGTGTGTGTGTGTGTGTGTGTGTGTCTGCGTGTAAGACAGAATGTGTATGGAGATGTGTGCGTGTGTGTGTTTTTGTGTATGAGATGTGAGAGACTGATTGAGAGAGCGAGAGTATGTCTGTATTTGTATTTGAGACAGAGTATGTAGACCGTGAGAGAAAGAGAATGTGTGTGAGATATCGTATGAGAGAGAAAGTAAGTGTGTGTATGTATGTGTGAGTGAATATGAGTGTCTGTATGTGTGTATTTATGTGTGTGAGAGTGTGTGATGTGTGTATGTCTCTATCTGGCCGATTCAGTCTGAAAAAGCACCCTCACTCCACACATACTCACCCACTCACACAGTCAGTGGGAGTGACAAGCGAGCACAATCCGGGCTGTGGGGCAAGTGTTGGAAAAACATTTAAATCTTTCACAAGTCAGTCACAATTCAATAATTTCCTCTTTCCCCAGTGAGAGAAAATTGCAAATCCTCACGGAATCTGACACAATCCAGGGCAAAGCCACCCACAAGATTACCCGCCTCCTCATTCACCCTATTCACTCTCTCCATCACTAACAAGCAGTGTCAGCAATGTGTATTGTATACAACATGCACTGCAGCAACTCACCAAGGCTCCAGAGATTACACTGTCCAAACCCGCTGCCTTTACATCTTAATAGGACAAGGGCAGCAGCTACATCTGAAACACTATAACCTGTAAGCTTCCCTCCAAAACACACGCCATCCTGACCTGAAACAATATCTCAATTCATTCATAATCGCTGGGTCAAAATCCTGGAGCTCCCTGCCTAACAGCAGGACGGATGCCTGCAGCATATGGACTGCAGTTGTTCAAGGATGCTTCATATCAGCACTTTGTGAAGGAACAATGAGATTAAAAATTCTGGCCGAGCCAATGTCTCTAAAATGCCTTTAGAAGATTAAAAATAATATGCAAGTGAATTTGACCCTTCAAATGTCAAACTAAACAGTTCAGGGGCTGCTGTAGTACGGAGCACAGTATAGTAAATCTCACTTTGTATTTGTTCATCGAACATTCCCAAGGCCGGTACATCACTGCTTAAAATTCACCCAATTCTCCCTCTGCAGTCTGAAGTTTCTGCTTCTCCGATGGACACAATATACTTCAGGGACTTAATTTCTGAGACGCCGAGTCAAACAGTCACATTTCTCACAGATACAAGTGCATTGAAGAAATAAATCAAATTTCACTTCCTGCAATACAGGAGAAGGAACCAGAAGATTTATAACCAGTCAGGGAGATTCCTGGTCCCAACACACTGACCACACGCCCAGAAACAGAACAGACACAAACAGTTCAACAGTCGATTTCCCAGCAGAAAGGTCTGTTCAATCTGTCAGTTCCAAAATGTTGGATTCTCATTGATCAATAGTCAACATACAACAGAAACATCAATAACCTATTTTAAATTAAACGGATATTCATTTCAGAACACCTCTCGACTTTTAATTATTTCTCTCTGCCTGTATCACTTCGCGAAAACTGTGTAAAAATGTAATTTCGCTGAAAATGAGCAAAAATAACAGATTCGGGACAGTTCACTGTCCCTAACAGAGATACAGTGACACAGTAACAGTTCAACGTCCCTAGCAGAGATGCAGTGACACTGTCACAGTTCAATGTCCCTAACAGAGATGCAGTGACACTGTAAGAATGAAACAAACCGGGAAATATTTACATTGGATCTAATTTCTTAATTAAATGTAATGAACAAAATAATCAAGGCAAAACACTTTATCGAGCAATATTCAAGGTCTTTTGTTTTGAATTAATCAGCGTCAATATTACATTTTAAGTTATTGTTAATTGTCAGTTAGTTCTCCTGCCAGCTGATTTGAACTCTGTAATAAAATGAGTTGTCAATCATTCAAAACGTGCTTCTGCCCCCAACATTGTTAAATAATTAGGTTACAATTAAATCTCAATGTTAAACTATAATTACAAATTACTGAATGGAAACATTCAAACATCTGTCATTCATTTACTTAAAGCTAATCACATTGCAATATTTTACTTTTTCACTTTTACCAATAATGTCTTATTATAACCAACAATCGTGTTCAAAATGCAGGTTTCTGTGTTTGTATAGAATGTAACGGCCTGGCCGTTTGAAATCAATAATACTGCTTCCGAGATTTAATAATTTAGACCACCCATATAACTTCATTACTGAACACATTGTTTAATTAAAGAAGATCTGAATTAAACGGTGCAAACACAGAGACGACAATTGATTCAAATCCCCTGTAACGCTAAAAACACGACGCAGAATATAAATCTTAACCTTTTCTTCATTATAATATTTAATAAGAATTAAGCATAAGCTTCAGTTATTATGAATTCTTCCATTCTATCATTTATTCTTCCTATAATTCTATTCTGTGTTTAACATTAATGGGAGACATGATGTTATTAAGTGCAGAGCTAATATTATTTTTATAATATTTATAATATCATACTATTTTTATATAAAGTAATCTTTTTTGAATTTCAAGCATTTAATTGTCAATCTGTAGCCAGTTTCTGTTGACACTTTACTACAATTCAAACACAATCAGTTGAACAATTTTGTTTGTGTCAGCGAATTCCATCTGTCAGAAAACTGTGTTCACTCTGTCAAATTTTTATAAACTGTTTGATTCTAATTGATCAAAGGTCAAATTACAACAGTGAAAACAAATCAATAAACATTTTAAATTAACCTGATGTTCATTTTAAAACTCCCTTTGCATTTTTACTATCTCTCCTGACTGTCTCAAATCCCAAAAACTGGGCAATTATTTTTTCTGAAAATGAGAACTTCGAATACAACAGATTCAGGGCAGTGTAATGTCCCTAACAGAGACACAGTGAATTGTAATTCATGTTTTATGTTAATATGTAACCATTAGTTAACATGAATAAAATGCCCTAACATATATGTATTTTATTTTCCGAAACTTTTCTGCTTTATCCCTACAAGAATATTCAAACGCAATTTTATTTTCATTTTCCCAGAACTGCTCAGTATCACTGAGCTGAAACAATGTAAAAATAATTGAGGAACACCAAACAATTTCACAAATTTTGAGATAAGTAATTAATTATCTCGGCATCTAATTTAAAAAAAATACTTAGAACGAATAACCTGGTTGCAGTTGCATAGAAAAAAATTAATAATCGGATACGAAAATTTCCAAAAATGAAATTATTCTGCAAAACTCGTATTACAGTAAATGAGAACTTAATCTGGGATATACCGATTAATGCAAAGTATCTTATTCAACTGAGCTGCTGTGAAAACAGCAGGTTATCATTGAAATAGCTTCTGAAATTCTCACAAAATATTTCCAGTCTGGAAAATGTTCTGGTCATGTTAATTGTGTGAAAAACACAACAGAACTATTAAAGGGAATTATTGCTAAATTATTAATATAAAATAATCTCTGGTGAATATGGAGTTATATTACTGATTAATAATTCTTTGATTTATATTAATTTTACTATTAAACTTGTTCATGAGAAGTTTCTGATTGCAGCAAAGACTAAGTGTCCGAATGAGCGTTGTAAGTCATGACTTACTTGAATTTGTGAGCGTTAGTTAAAATTTATAAAAAATCTGTGATATCTTTTAGTTTTTTTGCCCCAAACCTGCTTGGTTTCTCCCTACAAGGATTTTCAAACTCAAAGATTGTTTGCGTTCAACCAGAAAACATCTAAATTCTCAAAGGCACCGTTAAAACACTATTCAAACAACACAGAAATAGTGTCACAAAGCCAAATGACAGCGCAAATTTCAAACATTCACAGTGACTGCACCACAGAATCTCCTCAGCAGAAACACAACAAAACACATCAATGAGGGAATGAATCCGTTTCACAGAAAAACAGCTCAATTATCCATTCAACAGAATCAAATGTAACATTGCAAAAAAAAACTCAATATCGAATCTCGCAAACCAGCTCTTAACCAATAATTGAACTCAACAGAAATCTGGAATACTCGCAATAGCATTGCGAGGAGGTGGAATATGTCCAACAAATTAGTATTGAAACTTTATCACATCTTATTCATATTGGGTCATATTTCAAACATATTTAAACGTTTGGATGGTAAAAGTTCCAGCCATCAAATGCCTCCGAGATTGAACATTGCAGGTACCCCAAATTCTGAATGCAGTGACAAACTATGTTCTGAACGAGCGGCGTAAGCCGATATCACTAAAGATTTTAAACATACAAACACAATAAAGCCTGCTTTATTTCTGTCTGCAGTCATGCATCAAGCAGTTGCAAACCCGCAGAATGTTGTTATTCAATCACAAAGTGTGTATGAGCTCAGTGTCACTGAGTTCAAACAATGCAGAAACACCAAATTAATTCACAAATGTTACGTGTTTAGGATCACCCAGATTCATAATCTCCTCACCAGAAAAAAAACGCATCACTGAGAGACTGAACCCCGCTTCATGCAGAAGCAGCACAAATCTGCAAACACTTTCAACAGAATCAAGTATAACATTTACAGAAATGTTTAATATAAATTCCAGCCAATTCGCCCAACACCAAACTAATTAATGTTTAGAATAAGCAGAAAATATTGCAGAGCAGCACCAGCATTGAGAGTGAGTGGAACATTTTCACTGGATATAGAAATTTTAGATTTTTGAAAATTTTTGATTTAAATTTCAAACACTTGTGTAGTAGATGCTTCAACCCGCAGCCACTAGATGTCGCCGAGATTAAACGCTGCAGAAACGCTGAATTGTATAACAGACATTCGGATTTTAAAGTAACCCAATCACAGTAATCTCAACAGATTAACACAAAATCCCAACAAATTGGGATTGAATCCCTCAGCAGCACCTATTGTCCAGAAAGAGCGGAATTGTAAAACCCCTTTGCAGCAGAATCACAGGAAACATTGTAACAATTCTCAACCGAGAATCCACCGAACTCACATTTATGTTACCAAATGGATTATTAGTACAGATAAAAATATAAAACAAAGACACATGTAAACCAGTTACTCAATAAGCGGATGGTTCTTACCTGTCGTCACCGTCACCATGGTCCCTTGTCCCCAGTAGTCGAAAGGATCACAGTGTCACATTCCGTCGGCTGTGTCATACAATAACCATCCCTGTACAAAATAGACACAAAATCACCATTATTTTAAATATCCACAAACCCAAGGAAAAGCAAAATCAATTAATGTTCATTCGATTATAATTAGATTTCTGGATATCATTTGACATTCATAAATGACCCTAATGTTTTATATTTCACAGAGTTATACGTGCACATGTTGTTGAAAACACACATCGATAATTGAGTAATTATCAAGATTTTCCATGTTTATTCTTGTCATGTGGTCAGTGCTGGACATAAATAATACTGTACTGTGATTACAGTTGGGATTTAAAAGTGACACTGATCCAGTTTCAGTCAATCAGTGCTGAGGGGTTTTTGTATTGACAGTAACTGCTGTGCCATCCAGTAATCACAGTGAGACACAGCATGACAAATACTGAGGCGGACTGTTAACTGTAAAATACAGACAGTTAATTTCACTGCTATTTCAAAAGCCTGTTTCCAGCTCGTTAAGGGTGAGTCAGTGAGATATTTCAATTTTTACTGGTCATGATGTTGATACAGGGGATTAGAAACTTTTACACTCTCTGTGCACATTCAGCGTGTAAATTAATAATAATAAAATTGAAGCATTTTACATCTTAAAAAGAAACGATGCTGTTTGTAAGTATTATTTTGTTGAACCCTCATTTACTTTGGCATTCGGCAATGGCATTGGTCACAAATTCAAGCAACGTCCTTTTCTGAGGTTTTTGTATGAGGATGGCGCTTTTCTCAGCACTGTGATGTACTGTTGTACATCACAGTGACACACACCCACACAAAAACTGCGCTCACTCTGTTCAGTCCTGCTGTTCAATATTCACTTTAAATGGACCATTAGTTTTGCTCGAATGTAAAATGTAGGCAACTGTTTATACAACACAATCTATCAGAAATATTAAAAAGAGTAATATATCGTGTGTGGTACTTGCTGAAACTACAATGAATATAAACTCAGTGAAAAGCTCACCAGTTATATCGGTGAGTTTGGGAAGTTTTACTGTTAAATGCTTTCTGTGTTACTTTTTTAAACACGATTATAGTTTGTTTCTGACCACCCTCGATCATATTGCATTTAAAACAGATACTGACCTTCAGGTTGTGATGAAAGTAGCGGAATCCCCTCTCGGGCTGTTCTTGTCCGGGTGCAGCCCTGGATCCTCTCGCTGTGTCCTCCTGCACAGTAATAGATGGCCGTGTCTTCAATCTTTAGGCTCGTCATGTCCAAAGACAAGATGTTGTTTGAAGTGTCTGCGGACACAGTAAATCGACCCTGAATTGATGGCGCGTAGTAGCTGTTGCCGTCAGAAGCATCGTAGTTCGCCAGCCACTCCAGGCCCTGTCCGGGAACTTGCCGGATCCAACCCATGTAGTAGCTGTTAAGACTGAAACCGCTGGCTTTACAGGTCAGTCTCAGGGAACCTCCGGGACGCCCGGTCTCTGCCTCTGGCTGGGTCAACACAACATCCGACTGGACACCTGTAAAAATAGATCAAAAACACCAGGGATTAATCTTAGTGAAATGATTGCTGACTCTGGAACATTCCAGAGAGAGACTAACACTGAGACAGTAACAGTGAGAAACTTGAACAATAATAAAATAAATACTCACCAGATAAGAAAGTCAGCAACAAACTGAGAGAAATGGCCGACCTCATCTTTCTGGTGATTTGGGGGAAATGGTTGTGTCAGGAACTCAGTGAACAAACCAGCTCCCGGACTGTTGGATTCCGGTCCCAGTGAGCGGTATTTAAATACCCGGCAGAAGGGGGCGGCTTTCCAGGCGCCGCCTGTTGATTCCCTGCTGGAGGCGGCGCCTGGATCCACGTCCCACCCTCCACACCCCCAACAGAATGGACTCGGAGATTTACAATAGATTAATATTAAAATGGACATTTTATCTGTATCAGGATATTTGGCTGAAATGTTCATTGTATTGTCCCCATTATTTCTGATCGTGATATTACAGTTCATCATCTCTTTACTTTTAAAATAACTAATTCCATTGTAAATATGGTGATTTTATTACCACACCCCCAACAAGAAAAGAAATCTAAAAATGATGAACTAACATTTTGGAACATTAGACAATTTTGCAACAATTCCGTGTCTCTGCCACATTACAATAATAAAGCACAATTTATCAGAAGAAATACCATCGATTTCTGTAATTAAATGTGTAGAATATACAAAGTGATTCTATTTACAGTGCGGATGGCTATCACTGTACAATTTGGGTTTGGGAGATTAGAAGAAACTCTCACACAGTACAATGTTTCTCCTTATATTTTCAAACTGTCTCAATCTCGAAGATAGACCTTTGAAAATAATGAGAATCCCAACCTCCTGATAATTAAATAGTGAGTTGACAGAGAAACATAAAATTAAATTGATTTTTGACGGAGAAGTTAATGAATTGGAACGGACACTGAGATCATTAAAGTTCTCCTTCAGCATCCAGATCATTGCAACTCACTCTATTGGCCACCGTTTGTCTAATATGCACTGGTATTGGGAACACAGGATGTCGGAGCTTTGCGGCACATTGCACAATATCACAAAAATAAATGTTTTATCTTCCAGTGAATCAGGTTATGAACTGATCATTTCTCCACTCATTGGCAGCTATGAGAGGAACTCTTCAATAACAGAAATCAGATTATACTGTACAATAGAACACGGTGCTAATCAGGGACAAGACACGCTGCTGTTTCAATAGGATGCAGAACTTTCAGAATATTCCAGGAACCCCCGGTGTTCATGTCAGTTTTATGATGTTGTTTTAATATTATTTCATGCCGTTGCACCGACTTTACTTCACTGGGGAACTGGGCCCACCAACATCTCAGTCTCTCATTTCATGAAGTGATTAATAAACAGGCTTTAATTATTGGAATGAAATTTACTCGGAAAATATACAAATGAAAAAAAAAATCATCCGGTCACTTTATTGTTTTGCGATACTATTTACTCAGATAATGAACAGGACACTGAATGAAAATATTTGATTCGAATGATTACGATTTAAAATGTGCCTTTCTTGTGGGGATGAAACATTTACTGTTTAAATGTCTGAATCCCATGTTGTCCATTCAGCTTCACGCTAATCTGTCCCACACCGTATTTGGCAGCAATCCAGGCTGCTGTCAAATGCTCAAAGTTATTCACAGGAAACATCTGGGGCTGTTTGTGCAGTAGATCAAAGATCAGTTTCATCAGCACTGACCGCTTGGCTACAAGCCAACTTAAAACCCTGCATGTTGTCAGTAAGGTCTATTTATAAACAAATCTACCCAGCAACAGTACTGGAGGCACTTGAATTTTTGGAAGTTATAAATCTAGATGATGTTTTCCCATCTATAAAGAAAGGATTATTTTCCACCTTCTCTGGTACCCTATTAACAACAATGATGATTTTTCCAACACATCAGGATATTGTGATGGACGGACAGAAATAATCACAGGCTGACTGAAAAATGCCTCAGAGAGACGATACATGCTGTTATATTTGAGCATGCGCATTTATATTTTATTTCCTTTTATCTTTCCATGGGATGTTTGTTTGGAAAGACCAACACTCTTTGCCTGTCCGAAATTCCCTTAAATTGACTGGTTTTCTAGGACACTTCTGAAGATATTAAAGAGTCAGCTATTTTGCTTTCAGTCTGTAGTTATATCCTTGTGCGACAAGATAGCGATGGCAGATTTCCACCATTGGGGAATCAGAGCGGTTCCAACGATCGCAATTAGTATCCATTCCAGATTTATCAATAGAATTCAAAATCTACCTGCGGGAACGGCCAGACTTAAATCCCTGTCCTCACACCATTGCCCTGGGCCTCTGGATCACAGGATCAAGTAAAATAATTGATGTCACCATCTACACAAACAATAAATGTATGACTCTGTTGACACTGGAATGAATGACATTTGAATGACTGATGGATGAATGACTGTTGGATGCCTGAATATTTTCATTGAGGAATTAGTGAATGGATTGGTGGATTCATTGATAAATGGCCCTGAATGATGCTGTTCTACATTTCCATATTTGTGTTTGACTACTTCATAAATTGAAACAACTCCCTTATTCAATGTGTGTCCATCTAATACCTTCACTCCTTCCAGAGTGTCTGGACGAAATACATTCCGAGTTTCTCGGGAGTTTGCAAGCTGATCCTCTTGAAGAGTAGGGGGAGATTTTCCTGCAGCTCGGACGGTTCATTTCTCTGCTGATGCTGTATCTTCATATCCAGGACAGAAAGAGAGAGCGTGATATGGTTGAGGAGGAATGATTGTACTATATAAAATACTTGCTCTTTCATATACAACAAATCAATCAATATACCCTCACCCAAATTAGTGAAGGCAACAGGGTGAAAAGTAAATAAGATAGCAACAGAAATATTTTTGAAACTCACTGGAAAACTACAAGTGTCACACTATTTCCCAAAACAGTGTAATAATGAATCGGAATTTAAAGATTCAGTAACTTCACATGAAGTACAGGTAATTCCATTTATATCATCACTTTGAAAACCATCACACACCCCAGCTATGTACCAGGACTTTCTGTGTGATGATGAGGTGATGACTTGTCAATGAAGCGCAGAGGCTGCTGGGTAGCTGTTCATTCTCCTCGGTCTGAATTAATTCCACTCCCCACTGAATTCTGGGACAGATTTCATTCCTTGGTGTCAAAAAAGCCAATATATTGTCAATAAATTTTACTATCAATAAATTATACGAAGCAAAGTATAGTTATATATTAAATAGAATGAAATGCTGAAAATAAACAGAAAATACTGGAGAATCTCAGTAACATCTGTGGAGACAGAATACAGCCTTTGTTTCACATCTGGATGACCCTCCGGCAGAGTATTCCTGCTGCTTTGGAGAGATCATCATTGTTTCCTACAACGTGTCAGAAAAGCTGCATAAATTTCCTGTCAGATGGGAATAACAGAAATCATAGATACTATTTCGAGACACACACAAGTTGCATCAATTCACATAGTGATCCCAAATATCATAACAAACTTCTTCATTTTAAACTAATCAACATCTCAGTCACGAACTATATCCTAAAAAAGCATCCTAATCCCTATCCACCCACATCATTTCTCAATATCATCACCCTCTTCAATTTCCTCCAAAGAAAAGATCACACTGACTCGAAACGTTGGCTCTATTCTCTCTCCACACATGCTATCAGACCCGTTGAGATTTTCCAGCATTCATTATTTTTGTTTCAGTTTCCAGAATCTGCAGTATTTTGCTTTTATCAAACTGATGAACATAGTTGGTGAACTAATTATTTATCTGTATGAATTGATGCTAACTGGGGAATTGGAACAACCTCGCCTGGAAATTCCTCTCCAAGACACTCACAAACCTGACTTGGACCACTCCTTCACTTACACTGCGTCGGAATCCAGGAGCAGCCTCCCTAAGAGCACTGTAGGTGTACCTACACTGCAGGCTCTGCAGCAATTGAATAAGGCGGGTCACCACCAGCTTACCGAATGCAATTAGCAATGGGGAATAAATGGGGGCCTAGACAACATTGCCTTCTTATCACAGACTAATTTTAAATATACTCCTCATTATATATGAATGAGATCTGGTGAATGAAATTATTAAACTGCAAATAGATGGTAATTGGTGAAAATAATTACTATATTTCTGAATTTTTTTTTTGTATTCCCCTTATTCGGTCCAGTATAATTAATTACTCGGTGCTGTCTCAGTTCATGCCTAAGAAGTTCCTACATCATTCAAACTGTGCGAGACACTGCCTCAGTTTTATTTTACTTGACAATGTTATTTTTAAAAATGTTTATTTCGCGGGATATGGGTGTCATTGGAATTTGGCATTTGACCATCCTCACATGGCACTCGGCACTTGAACCAGGCCCCTGTTTATATTAAAATACAGCCTGGCTCTGTTAATACTCTGCTAGACCAGAGCTCAGTTTACATTGCACACGGCATTCTCTCTGGTTATGTAATATTTGATACTCACCCTGTATATACATTTCACTGTGGCAATTTTGTTCCAGCACTTAACTATGCCTCTCTTTGAATTATGTTTGTTTTACTCCACGGTTTTGTGAGAAGAAGAGATAATATGTTGGGATAAAAAAGATTGCTATCAGGCAAGATCCAGAAACGGGCAGTATTGGATCACCAGTATTTTATTGTGCTGTAATTTTCTTTGATTTTTTGTTCTTCATTGACCGTGCATGCTACACAGGACTTGATATCCACTTTCACTGTAGCCAGCAGAAGTAGATTTCAGATTTCTTTTCCAGTGTCCAAAACCTCACACGGTTTGCCCTTGCAGAAGGATGCAGAGAATTGTGTTCTCCCAGCCACTTTAATCATTACTGGCATTGACCAGTGCAGTAAAAACTGAGACCATGTCTAATACAATATAAACGTGGATATGGACAATTGCAGAAATAAGATTGCATCTACTTTGATACAAACAGAGAGAGATCTACATTAATATAAACAGAGACAATGTCGAGTTTAATATAAACAGAAACATGGTGACATATAATATAAGCAGGGACAGCGTCTTATTTGGTACTGACAGATAATATATCCAATTTACTATGTGTAGAGACAGACAACATAACATTCTACATGCAAGATAAAAAGAGTTAGGGTCTAGTGGAAAATAAACGAAGGCATGGCTCATACTACAAGCTGACACAGGGTAAATTTACTGTAATATAAAGAGACTGGTTCAATCCCCATGAAATTTGTAAAGACGGCTGACTGTCCCATCAAAATCTTACAGGACAGGAGTAACATGGGGTTAGCTGCAGAATGCAAAGCCCCCTCTGTACCGGCAAATTAATAACTCCCAAAGCAGGAATAGCATGACTTCGATGCAAAGTGAATCTCCCTCTAAACTATCCAATTCAAACATTGTCACAACAGTATACTGTCTATAAACAGAGTGAAACTCCGTCTACAAATCTGTACAAACAAAATTAAGGCAGAAAGAGCATGGACACTCTTCTATGTAAAACTCTCCTGCACTCTTCCTTCAGAGATCCAGGAGGCAGGTTTAAATTAGTGTAAGGTATCGGGGAAAGAGCCGTCTGCACAGTTCCACAAAACACACCCAGGCCACGTACAGCAGAGATTAAATACGGATCACATCTTCCCTGACAAACATATATCAACCATTCATAAGTCAGAAACAATGAGATTAGACGCAGAGTAAATGTTCCTCTACACTGTCCAGTCAAATACTCCATGGACAGGGACAACACCGGCTAAATGTAGGGAAAGATTCCACATTGAATCCTTATCCGAGGTTAGGTGCAGAAGAAAATGTATCAAGCATTTCAAGATCATTGATTTCTCAAGAGATCTTTTAGAGTAAATCTCACTCACGGATTCCAATTTATTGAATTATATTATTTTAGAAACCTGTAACTGTGGCTGAGAGAACACATTGGGCAGACATTGACTTTATGCTGTGGAGTGAAGACGATGAACCATCGTGGAGAAACAAGACACAGAACCAGACAGGAGAAAAACAGAGAAAGAGATGAAACGCAGGAGATGATCTGTGTTTTCTGTGTCATTACATTTCGGGATCAGAGGGATTATTTCCGAATTCAGAACATAGATATCATCATGATGTTTATTTTTCCTCACATAACTGATGAATAAATAATGTTGAAAAACAATCATTACTGGAATCCGTTGATTGATTTGCATTGTTCTCTCTATTTCTGTGCTGTGTTGGTGGGGAAATATTTGTTGTGTTTTTGTCTGTCAACAATCTAATTTGGAGTTTCTATTTTTGTATTTATTTACATAAATACCTCACTGTTTACAATGAAATGATCATGACAGCAAAACCAGATAAACCGTCACTTATTGATCAGTTTCAATTCAAAATAGCGATTTATTTTAAGAATATTAACCGTTGGTTGAAAATGAATAGAAACTTTTTGAACATTCATTACACCAGTTGCATTTAATTAAAAGAAAATGATACATTCCATTTCAGAATTAGTTCTCAAAGTTCTGAAGTCACAATTAAGAAAACATCTGTGAACAGGCTGATATTCCACTGAATGTTAATTTGATTGAGGATTTAATCTGTTTAAACTAGACAAATGCAATTTAAAAAAATCTGTTGTCTCAATGTTCCTGTCACGAATAGTGATCACACTCACACGACAGAAGAATAGAAAAAAAAATCCAATATGGTTATCACTAAGAGATACAAATATTTTTGCTGCCTCACAGGCGACAGGGAAACGAGTTCGATTCCAACCCTGGGTGAATGTGAGTGGTTTTCACCTTCTACCCATATCCATGTGAATTCCCTCCGAGTGCTCCAGTTTCCTTCCACAGTCCCAACATATGCAGATTAGGTGCATTGGCTATGATAAGTTGCCCCTTAGCGTCTAATGATGCGCAACGTAGAATCATGGAATCCCTACAGTGCAGAAGGTGACCATTCTGTTCATCAAGTCTGCACCAACTACCCATCAGAGCATCCTTCACAAGGTGGAATGTCTATGTTAAATTTTCTGTTAGTGTCCAGCGATGTATAGGTTCGGGGCATTAGCCTGTGAATATATGACGTTGTCGGGATAGGGTGAAGGCTGGGCCCAGGTAGGATGCTCTGCTGGAGACCACTGCAGACTTTTTGGACAGAATGGCCTCTATTTGAACTGTAGGGATTCTATGAGTTCATGCTGCTATGATCAGGCAGGAGAATGAATATATCTGCAACAATCTCAGCACTTCCAGAAAATTACAACTTTCATTTTGGTGGAACTTGCATTTATAGAACATTTTACCCGACCTCATGTCGTCCCAACGTTCTTACAGCTCACTAATGTACCTTTGCTGAATTTAGTTACTGCTATAATGTAAGAAATACAGCAGGTAATGTATGTGTAACATGCGCTAACAAACCAAGATATCATAAATGACCATCACAATGCGATTTTATTTGAAAAATGAGGATTTGTGTCGGATATTGGGCATAACAGCCTTGCTGTTTGTAGTTATATCAAGAGATTTTGCATCCTGGCATCGACCTTAAATGTGAATCTGCTTCTCTCTCTGCTGATGCCCATTGAGCTGCTGAGTAGCGTTTTTATTGTTTAGATTTCTGTAATCTGCAGCACTTTGCGCTGTTATCATTGATCCTCTGGATGTGAGCATCACCGACAAAGCCAAATTAATTATCCCTGCTGAAAAGGCGGTTCTGAACCACCTTGGTGAAAGTTGCCCTCGGGACGATTTTATTGTTTGACTGTCCATAAAATCTTTGATACAACTGGGTGGCTTGCTCGGCAATTTCAGTGGTGGTGAAGGGTCATTTTCCTCACAGTGGGACTGGAGTCTATCTAGGACAGACAAGGGAAAGATAGGAATCTTTGGTTCTCGTGTTATTTCCAAAGAACGGTGTTGTTTGAAGTATAAAATTAAATTACTTTGTATTTCTGGAATTGAAACCAAAAGAAAAAAAATGCTGGGAAATCTCAGCAGGCCTGATAATATCTGTAAGGGGAGAACAGAGCTGACGTTTCGAGTCCAGATGACCTTTTGACAAAGCGTTGATGAAGGGTCATTGCACTCGAAATGTCAGCTCTTCTCTCTCCTTACAGATGCTGCCAGACTTGCTGAGATTTTCCAGCGTTTTCTCTTGATTATTTTTTACGTGTCTTTGGGCAGAGTGAATTGATACTGAATCCCTGGGACGAAGGAATTGTAGGGTGATCCAAGACTTGTACGGAAGAAGACACTACAAATATTGCCCAGCGACCTGTGGGACCCAGGCCAAGCTTTTCTTGAAAGCTTGGGCTGAAACTTGTAGCGTTCTCTTGTTCAAAAGAGATTGAAGAACATAATAAATGTATGTCACGTTGCACTGTAAATGGACACTAAAGGGTAACTGAGCATGGCCATTCCAACCACCCTGTACATTTTTGGAATGTAGAGGGAAAGCGGTAAACCTGGAGGAAACCCATGCACACACGGGGTGATTTTTCAAACACCATACAGTTACACAAGGCCGAAATGGAACCTGTGTCCGTAACAGTGTGAGGTTCCAGTGCTAACCACTGTGTAAATAATTCTTACTAACTTTAAAAATGATATGAGTAACATATTCAGTATTTACTTGCACATTCTACGTCTCAGTAAATACCTAAGTGTAATGATTTTCCCGGGGCGCCCTTGAATGTGATGTACAGCTGACCATTCCGCTGCCAGTGCAATGCATCTTTCAAATGACTCACTGAACTTCTCTCCTATCTTTCTCTGCCTCAGACTGCACCTAAATCAGATAAATTTTATTCTCTCCCTCAGTCTCCATTAACTCACTTACACGGGTACCCAGGAAACGGACCTGGCTACTCGTTGAAAAAAAAAAGTTTATTTATTTTTTTGGTTCCGACATCTTTTGACTAAAAAGGTGAAGCACAAATGTCTCAACAGTGGAAAATTCAGTGTCGGAAACAAACCAGCTCAATCGCTTAAACCCCTCTCCTCAACTCTGTTACACAGCACCGAACACACTTAAACTTCCTACTTTAAAACACCTCGGCGGGAAAGAAATGTTGCTTTAATTTTTCCTCTTTTCTCTCAGTGATAATCTTCAGTCCATTTTCCCTTCAATTAATCTATTTAAACCCCCTAATATGATCATTTTCTTGATTCCTGAAAATGGAAGTGAATGTAATGCTGAGACCGGCAGCAATCTGTCTGACTGTTCTTGATGCTTTCAGAGTGAGTTCACCCTCACAGGCAGGAAGACTGTTCACGGTGATAACATCAAACTGGCCCCAGTTGTTTCATTCTCAGGTAACACAACTTCCTGTTTCATGCTGCCGGTTCCAAACCGCACATCTCACTTCTGAGCAGAAAATAAATCCAGAGACCACAATCTGGTGAGAAGATCTGTCAGTGCGGCTTATACCCGCCCACAGAGTCAGGGCAGAGTCACACAGATCACATAACAGTATCATTTACAAATGATTCTATTGCGATCTGTTCAGACGTTCCATTCCCGGACGTTATCGGAATTGTGAGTGGATCAGTCACTGAGCTCGCCCGGATTCCGTGAAGGATAGTTGTCATCTTGTTTGATCATTTTCTGTCTATCTGTTATTTATTTTTGTTCCTCAGCTTTTATCTGTCAGCACCCTGTTCTTCTTTCTCCCAAATCTCCCGTTGTCTCTCTCCATTCCCGTGTCAATCTTTTCAACACTTTAATTCGAGTTCAAAATCGTGAAGTTGTGAGTGGAGTAATTAAAGAGAGAATATTTCTACTCGAAGGACGGTCGGTAACCAATGGGAAAAGATTTATTTTATTGAACAGGGCGAGAGAATTTTAATTGTTCACCTTGACACAGCAGTTGTTATGAACTTGAATAAAGAGCTTGAAAGGTTGATAGAATCAGATTTCACAGTAACTTTGGAAAATTAATGAGATATATCCTTCATAGAGTTAAAATTTGAAGGATTTTCGAAAATAGGTCCATTTTAATGGTCCTTAAATATCATTGTCCTCGCATCGATTCTGTACCCCTCCCCCCCCCCCCCCCCCCGCACCCCTCCCCCCCCCGCCACCACCCCCGGCCTTCATTGAGCCTGAATAAAATGCAACATTCATCCAGCTTTCATCTTGTGCTACTCTTATCTTGTGACAGCACTTGTGTTTGTGTGTGTTTGTATGTGTGCGTGGGGGAGAAGTGCTGGGGGGTGGGCAGGGTGGGGGCGGTGAGGTGGACTGTTCCGAAATTCAATTATTCAATTCTACATACAAGCCGTCACTTTGAACAAATTAGCATTGGATCGAACTTGTTTAGGAAAAGCACAACAATCCTTAACGTTTATCGCACTGTTCTTTTTGCCTCCGATGATGTTTTTATATTTAGTTTTTTCAGTCTTCACGTGTCCTAATTTTGACTGTAACTGCAGGACTATTTGTAAGAATGAGAGGGACCAGATTATTTACAATTATTCACCATTATTGCCTCAGATAACAGGGAAATATGGAGTCTCCCACGACTGACTGCCCACCACACCCCCCCCCCCCCCCCCCCCCTTGGGAATAACAGCTCTTAGTCAGGTGGAGTCAGTCACTCCTGCGGTTGCCACAGGGTTTCCAATCCGTGTTTGCCATACAAATCCCTGCGTCACTCGTCATGACAACGACACCCGGGCTAAGGCCCAAGAAATAATTGTTTTTTTATATCAGGTCCCAGTCTGACTCCGGGCCCAGCTGTCTCTGTTAGTGCTATACTGAAGCTAGTCATTCAAATTATAATGTTCTAATTCCCTGTGGCTATTTTTTGGAAAGAGTTACCCAATCACTTGTGAATTAGAACCTGAATCTGATTTCCTTCATTGGACACCTGTCGATTATTACTGAACAAATTACTTTTTTCCAGAATTATGAAACGCACCAGAAATGTTTATTTAAATATGATATCATGCTCAGTCTCTCTTCCTCTAGAGATCCCATACATTGCTTTACATGACTCTCTTGGTCAGTTTATGTCATAATTGTGCAAGAATATCTGTCTATATTAGATTCGATTCTGTCTCTGTTGTTACTGCAGAATTGTTAATCATTTATAGGATGTGGGGAGCACTGAGACCTGTTGCCCCTCTCTAATTGCCCCTGACAAAGTTGTGATGAGCTGCTATCTTGAATCGCTGCAGTCCATGTTCACCAGGCAACATCACTGGTTATATCACATAAGGTCTGGCCACCCTTATGATACACCTGATCCTGATTCATCGTATTACCGAGATTGTACAACCTATACACAGTAGAAAATATTTGGGATAGTTACCATGGAATTGATGAAGATAACGGTTAAATAAAAATATTGAACCTTCTCAGGAGAGCAGCAGATGTTTCAATCCTTAGCATTAATAGGAATAAGAAGTCTGAGAATTAGAGGTATAATTATGTCCTGTCGGCTATATATCCAGGGTCATTTTCACCATCATTTTCACAAATCAGCACGCAATTGAGTCCTATATCAGGAACTTCAGTGAGGCATTGAGAAGATCAATTTTCATAATCTCCTCGTCATTCAAGATGCGATTTATTCATTTTCCAACAGATCCCTAAAGACAGATAAGTCAACTCCGGGAACAAAATAGTGAGGCTGAAATCATTTTGTATGCAAGAGCACACAACCGAATGTTTGTGAATAAATACTTACAACTTAAATGACCTTCAGTTGAAACAGATGAACTGTTTGGTGTTTTCATGCATTCATGGAAGGCAGTGATGGGCTGAAGGTTATCACTGGGAAAACTGAAGGGGAATTGCTAAAGAGATCATTTCTCCAAAGTGGGTTATTAGAAAATACAATACATAAAATAAACAAGCACACAAATGTCTATGATATTTCTTAGACATAGAACCATAGAATTCCTACAGTTCAGAAGAAAGGCCATCTGGCCCACCGAGTCTGCGTCCTACCCCAGGTCCTCCCCTCTGCCCTATCCCCGTTAGCCCCACACATTTACCATGGCTAATCCACATACTCTTAAGGGAAAATAACGGGCAATTTTGCGCGGCCAATCCAACTAATGTTATCTGTTGTAATATAAACGAGGTATGGGTTTTGTGCAGTAATACAGAGATAGAGCCGAATGCACCAGGTATCGATACAGCAACTGTACTAATAAGAATACAGACTGGGCCCAGTTCAGTCATTACTGAGAGAGTGTACACAGTATATTACTAACCAGCGTGGTGTTTTCTCATCTAAATAGAGACATGCCATACTTCGTTTTGACAAAGACAAGGTCTATTCTAATATAAGCAGGGTCGATGTGCGCTGTAATTTAAACTGAGACTGGTTCCAGCGTGTCAGCGCTAACAGAAAATAGAGACATGATCTAGTGTGATATAAACAGAGACGTGACCCAGCCGAATAAAAAGTGAGGCAATGCAGAATAAAGCAATAATTGAGAAAGGATAATGTGTAAAATGAGCAGAGGTATGGTTTGGCACAATGATAAAGGAGAGAGCAGCTGGCGCAATAGAACTGTCTCCCAGTATAATCTTGTCAGATTCTGGTCATTGTATAATATAAACTGAGACAAAGCCGATGCAGTAATTTCAAACCAAACCTTTAGATTGATATAAACTTTGACAGGGGCAATTGCAGAAATAAATAAATCATGAAACAGAATAATAATTAGAGACAGAATATTATTCGGTATAAACAGGGACGTGGACTAGCGCAGCAGTGATTGAGATATTGTCAATGTTTCTTTATATGTGGCAGGTTTCAGCAATGTAATAACTGAGACGGAGCCTCGTGTAATGCAAACAGTAACATATCCTGGTACATTATCATGAGAGAGATGGTCCAGTGAAGTAACAACGGAGATATAGAGTTTCATGCCATTAGACGAGGATTAATTCCGTGCTGTCATAACTGCCAGAGTGAACGGTGTAATGTCAAATGAGGCTTGGTGCAGTATAGCAACAACTGGGATTTCGTTGAGTGCAAAATCAGCTCAGAATTATTATCATATAATCAGAAAAATGATTTCGTGTCAGAGAAACTGGGTCACGTTTAGGATGGACAAAGACTGAGTCTATTACAGAAATAACTCAGATGATCATCTGTATCGTGTCGTGCCAAAAAGCACAGTTTCACTGCCATCTCCTGGACTATCTTTGCTATTGCAGGTGTTGTGAACAGCTGATTTCAGTTGCTGTTTCTTATTCTTTGATGGGCTGTATACCCAGCTGGTAAGGCCAGCATATAATGGCAATCACTAATACACTGAATTTACTGGTTTCTAGACCCTCATAGAAGGTACATAATCGCCAAACACGTGTGCGCCTGGAGTCAATTCTGGGCCAAACTGGTGAATGATGGAAGGTTTCCTTTTCTGCAGGGCATTAGATAATCTGATATATTTCTTGTCATGGCCGCAATTACAGAAACGAACTTTAAATTCAAAATTGTAATTGCATTTTAAAGCCTTTTGTAAGTGGATTTGAATATATATATATAAAGAAATTTGCCGAGCCTCGGAATTACTCTCTCAGAAATATTACCACTATGACACTGTCTCCCTTTCAACATTGACAAAGTACTTACAGCAGAGAAGAAGGCATTTTGAAGCTTCATGTATGTGTTGACCCTTTAAAGGGGCAATTCATCCAATAACACTCTGTACCCCACAGTCTAGCATTTTGTTCATTTTCAGGCCATATGCAATTCCATTTTGAAACCATTAATTGGCTCTGCCTGCACCACACTCTCAAACAGCACATTCCAGATCTGGATCACTCACTGTCTGACAATGTTTTTCGTGATGTCTCCATGTTTCTTCCACCAATTTACTTCAACCCGCGCCCTCTGTGTCAAGATCCTTCTGCCATTGAACAAGACTGTGGTGCAGCACAGTATCACATGACTTTTGAACGTCCATTTAGAGAAATATCCTCACAAACAATCTCTGTCACACAGCATAAAATTCAAACAAGTTAATTGATCTGGATTTGACCTGAACAAATACACTCGGGCTGAATTGGTCAAGAAACATATAAGTTGGATGATTCCTGCAGTGATGAAGAGAGTGAAGATATAAATGCTAAATATGCTGACACACAAAGATAGATCGGAAATGTTGGCATTAGCGAGGGCATTGGACATATCTCGAATATTGTGCACACTACTTGCCTCCTTTTCTTAAGAAAGATGTTAATGCGTTAGAGAAAGTTCAGAGGAGTTTCATTGAACTATTGCCAGATATGAGCGGGTTATCTTATGAGGAAACGATGGTGATGTCAGGTTTGTGCCCACGAGAATTCAGAAGAGTAAGAGGCAAATTGACTGAAACCTTCAAAACTCTAAGAGGTGCTAACAGTGTGGATGTTGAGAGGAAGTTTCCTCTTGTCCAGTGTTGTGCCTGTATTGAATGTGTCTCAGAGTGCAGATATCTCGGGTTTTGGTTCAGCTTCCGTCTACAATGCTGTACTGTCCACGGGAGGGCGCTCTCTGATCACTAACCGAACATCATGGCCTCTTTTTGCACAACGTGACTATTTGCCGACATGAAAATGTGCGGAGAATAAAAATCCCATCGAATCACATTGCAACTTCCCGGTTCTTTGATTCAACCTTTAACTTCAATACATTTATTTGACACGAAATGCCCTCATTCTGGACTGAATATCTTTGAAATAGACAGCATTGAATTGCAAGCATGACTAACCAACAAAAGAAAGCGAATCACTGGGAAATTCACATCCCATGGTACTTATTTTGAAATTGACCACAGTCAGCTTTCAAACAAAAGGAAATAACTTTCAAGGGATATTGATCATCACTGAATTGAAAACATAACTGACCAATACAATGAATAAAATCTCCGGGTAATACAGATCACAATTTTCAGATTGGCTGTCGTCAGCTTTTACACAAAGTCAACTGCATTTAAATGGAGGGGAATCAAGAACTCTCTGTTGTTCACACTTGAGCTTTTTTCACTATGGGTGTGAAACATTCAGGCGCATAAAATCCGGCCCTTTACAGGAAAGTCCAGTATACCCGAACTGAGCATCGATTCCCTCATCTGCCTGAGTGGCTTTTCCTGTTTCTTAATGATGAAAAGCCATTAAAAAGATTATTGTGTGAAATGTCCGCCATTTCCACTAGTTCACTTACAGTATCACTTGTATCTGTCTTTTTGAGCACACAGTACTATCAGATATTTCAGATGGTGATTAACCATATGAGTCTGCACCGAGAAACCCATTAAATTCTCTTGGAGCCTGAACAGGATGGGAATAAGTGCTCGGTGTCAAAATCGAACTTTCCTGTCAGTGCGTCAAAAAGGAGTTTATTATTTTCCAGCAGACATTTGAGAGTGATATCAGAGCAATGAAAACACGCCTTTAACATCGAGGTTCGGATAATGTTGAACAACAAACTCAAATCAAGGAATGCTCCATAGCAGACATTAGGAAGCTAAAATTTGACTGAACATTTCTGCCCGGTTTCGAACGGGGGACCTTTCGCGTATTAGGCGAACGTGATAACCACTGCACTACAGAAACAGCTGGAAATGCACTAGAGCAAATCTGACTGTCTGCAATGTTCAACTGCGCTGTGTTGCTGCAGGTTCCGATGGTTAGACTGAGAGCCCATGTCACTGAATTCAGGAAGATAACCGTTACTTTCAATCTGATTGTACAACTTATCCCCAACATCAAAATTTAAAAGTGTCAGTCTCGAAAATATCTAAGGGAGCAATGATTTCTGCCCATTTATTAATGCTTCATTTTCATCTTCTTTCGAATAATCTCAATCAATTGCATTCAGTGATAAACGCAAATTACTCGGTTACTGGAATCGGAAACGAAAAGGGAAAATTCTGGCAAGTCTCACAAGGACTGGCAGCAACTATAAGGAGTGAAAGGGGCTGACATTTCGAGTCCAGATAACATCTTGTCAACGCTCATTGTACAATTGTACATGTTTCAATATTTAATTTCAGTGCACTCTGGGGGAATTCCCCTCCTGCACATGCGCCCAGGCAGTTACATTTTAATCTTTTAATATGTTGAATTTGATGATTATTATTCACATCCTCACCCGTCAGACTTTCGGTTCCATCTCCATTCGGGAACATTTTTTTTATTGCGTCTATTTTTCAATCACTCCGGCGCGGTGCGCTCTGGGAAAATACATGCGCACATGCGCGGTTCCGCCACCTGCCTCTTTATAAAAATATGTATTTTATTTAATTTTAATTCCGCTCTAGGCGGGATTTCCGGGTGGGAATTTCTCTCACTTTCTACATTTCTGAACCGTCGCTTTTTTCTCGACGGGGGATGGGGCTGAAGGTGACGTCACGGCAATATGGCGGCTGGCCCCGACTCTCTACATGACCCGGATGTTCCGCCAACGAGCAGCGGCCGGGCAGGAGTGGGCAAGAGGTTTTACCGGGAGGAGCAGCGTCCGGTCGAGTTACAGCGACCTCTGGTGGTCAGGAAGGGAAATAGCAGCAGCACAGTCTCTGCCCAAAGGCTTCCCCAGTTCAGCTGCTCAGAGACACTGGGAACCTCTTCAACTGGAAACTTCAGCTTCTCACATTCACCCCCTTGTGTTCAGTCATTGTTTAATAGACAATCTCTGTAGTGAAATCAGAAACAACTTGTTCACATTAAAAGGGATGGGAATCTGGACCATTCTGCTCAAAAAGCTCTGCTCGCCTTGAAATTTCAATTGAAATGTTCAAGGTGAGAATTTATAGATTCAAGTCATGTTGCATGTGGAACGCTCATGATGCCACAATAAGATCAATATGGACATCTCACAGGATTGTGTGACTGGAGAAGATGTTAGAAGTGGAGTGGTTAAATATAGAGCTACAGGGTCTGAAGGTCAGTTTTGGGTAAAGAAAAATTGCAGTAAAAAGAACAGAGAAAATTACAGCACAGGGACATGCCCTTCGGCCCTTCAAACCTTCACTGACCATGCTGTCCGACTTAACTAAAACCCCCTATACTTCCGGGACCATATCCCTCTATTCCCATTCTATTTATTTATTTGTTAATTGACTTAAAAGTCACAACTGCATCCGCTTCTACTATCTCTTCCCGGCAGCGAGTTCCAGGAACACACTACTCTCTATGCAAAAAATCTGCCATGTCCATCTCCTTTAAACCTTGCCCCTCGCACCTTAAAGCATGCCTTCATCGGCCGGAGCATTTTGTTGCTGAACATTATCTGAATCTCGATGTTACACCCAGAGTATCTTCGCTCTGGCCTCAGCCTCAAATGCTTTGTGTCAAATAAGAAATGATAAATTGTTTGATACAATGCCAGGAAGGAAACTTTCCTATTTTGACACCTGCACATATCAGCAAGTCATCCAAACTACAAGACATTTTAATAGATTTAGGTGCAGACTAACATAGTTAATCAACATCTGAAACATGCTAGGGTGAGGGAAGTCTGTATGATTTCAGTTTTGTGCTGAATATTATCAGAACCTCGATGTTACAGTCATCTTATCTTTGCACTGACCTCAGCTTCAAAAGCTTTCTCCAAAATCAGAAATGCTGAATTTTATGAAAAAAATGATAAAATTGTGTAAATTCTCTGAGACATGTTGAATTTTGCCTAAAATGTATTTGAGGTTAGCATTTATTTAATATCCTAATCTTATTAAATGATTCTTTTTTTCCCGAAAAAATGTCTTAAAATAGTCGGTTGCTGTTCATTAGCAATCTCCTAACATTACCTTCTCCAGAGAAGCTGAAAATATGCTTGTCAGCATTTGCCTGAAAAAGTATGAACCTATTAAATACCTTTTTCATCGAAAGTAACAAAGAATTTATCAACATCTTTTACAGAGTTGCACTGAGCCAACCGGGAGTAGACCCTGGAGTCTCCTGATTTATAGTCAGACGCGTTATCCATTGGGCTACGGGCCGACATCAAAAGGCTGGGATAATTGTTACATATTAGCTCGACGTTTCGAAAGTTTCAGGCAGAAACATTGTCAAAAAGTTTGTGTTTACTTGTGAGGGAAAGGTCCATTATTGAGATGTCTTCATTCATTTCCTATCAACCCGAATCACCGTTGAATTGAGTAACAGCACTTGAACGGGCTGTCAAATTCTCGTCTCGATTCGAATTTGGTGATAAATTTAAACGAAATGCCCTTCGGCCAATCCGTCATCTGTATTTGCAAATTAAAACGTAGCTCCGCCGAAATTTGAACTCAGATCGCTGGATTCAGAGTCCAGAGTGCTCACCATTACACCACTGAACCCAACACATGGACAGCACCTGAGAATCGTAGAACAATACTTGTGCCAATTTGAACAGCAGGGAGAAATATCAGTCCCGTTGCACAATTCATATTTATATTTCCCTTGCTGGTTCCTCCTGTAAAAATGAGTAGGCTACTTTCCACTGCATTAAATTTCACTGTAATTGACCACATTCAAACACCAATGTTTGCATCGAACTGACATAAACCTTACTGCAGTAAATCGACTGAACAACATCAGCTTTTCACAGCTCTGCTTTCATCACACTGGAAGCCAATGGGAAAAATATAAACAATTTCAAATCTTAACAGACAGGAAGGAGTGCGTGAGTGCGGACAATTGGCGCTATGCACATTCCTGTAATCAGTAACTGGGAGAATCAGGCAGATGGGATCCTGGGGGTCTCGTGGTTAGGATTCAGCGCTTTCAGATGTCGCAGACTGGCCTCGATATATGAAGATTGAATGCATTTTTTAACGTAAAAGTAAAAAGCTTTTGGGTTTTCCTTTATCCGACTTGCCAAGGACTTCTCATGCCCCCTCCTAGCTCTCCTAGGCCTATTTTTTTTTAACTCATTCCGAGCTAACTTGTAACCCTGTATAGGTGTTATCAAGTGTTGGAAGTGGACGTTTGGCCTGGTGTCGCACTGGGTACCAGCTTTGAAGAAATGTAGTAATTTAAAGCTTTTGCAGAATGGCATGATGCATATTGTAGTGATATGAGTTGACTGTAAGAGACAGTGTGCAAATGATCTCAACACGTTTTAAGTGTGTTTAGACTGATGTGGAGAAAGCAGAGGCAAATTTGGGAGAAAGAGGCTGTGTGAGAGGGGGATTGTTGCCGAGTGCTTGTGTTTTGGAGGAAGGGTGAAAGTTTGAGATGCGGTTGTGAATGAAAGGAAGGTGTTGAACAGCATGAGAGGCTTGTGCGATGTTGCGTGTGAGATTTGAATGAGAGCATTTGTGGGCATTTGGGGAATGAGAGGACAAAGTAAGAAAACTATAATGCTGCTGAGTGTGAAGGAAGAGAGAGCATGTGGGGGCAGTATCAGCAAGCGCAGCATTGGTGGCTCAGTGGTAGAATTCTCGCTGGCTATGCGGGAGGCCCGGGTTCGATTCCCAGCCAAGGCAAAGCTTCTTCTTTCTCCGTTCACTTTGTATATTGAAGCGAATCTCCTATCAAAATTGGGGGAAAACAAGGGAAATATTAAGTCCTGGAAGTAAATCCTGAGGGAAATGAATCACAATATTCGGAAGGAGGTGCAGTTGTGAATGGTGTTAATGATGATTGAGTGGAAAGTATTGGAACTTTGGGCTACTGGTGGTTAGTTCCCTTCCCTCCCGTTGAAATTCCTACCTGTGAGAAGAGACATGGATTCATTTTACCTGCCCGTTCACAGGAGAAACACTCGACAGCAGTGCTGCAGGATCAAGGGAACTAAAGAGACTTGTATAGAATTGTAAACAGTGCGGTCATGCTGCAGTTCTGGAACAGGTTTTCAGAAATAGAATTGTGGTCATTGACACACTAGTTTAGAATATATTTAATCGCTGCTGTCTCAGTGGCTGTGGCGCAGTTGGTCAGCGCGTTCGGCTATTAACCGAAAGGTTGGTGGTTCGAGACCACCCAGGGATGGATTTTTGCTATTTTTCTCACTATCAGCATTCACGGGTTGCCTGCTTCAACTCATTGAAAAGTTTGGAACTACGAGAGAAAATTTGGTCGTGTGCAAGCTGAGACATTGTATATACCTCTGATTCTGTGTGTGCCATTGCATCTTTCGAGTTACGAGGATCTCTATATGTCTGCGCCTGAATCTTGGTGTATCTGAATCTAGTGTGTCCCTGCATCTGTATGTGCCCCTGAATCTGTGTGTGCCCCCCTGTTCCTCTGTAGTCTCCAATACCTGTGTGTGTGTGTGTGTGTGTGTGTGTGTGTGTGTGTGTGCATCCCTGTAAATGCCTGATTCTTTGTGCCTTTTTTAAGACTAAACGATGAAAATGTCTGACAAACGAATTGCAGAGGGCAGCAATGTTTACCCACTAAGATTCTGAATTTGATTAACGTCTGATAATGACATCGAATGTACAGTTTGAAGTCTCACATAATCCCAACTTCAATCTCCAGACATTATCTCCCAATGGGAAATGAAGAACACGATTTACCTGCGGTGCCTGGTTATAAAAAGGGCGAATACGCCAGCCGAGATCCTTCTATAAACTCCAATCTCGGACAATATCATTCAATATTCATATTTCAGTAACCGGTTCGCAGACTCACAAGCATCAGAGCCTGCAGTCGCTGTTGTCCGCCAGCAGATGGTGGTGTTGTATCACTTTAATCTCAAGGTTAGTGCAGCAGGTTTGAGAAGATATTTGAGGAAAATTTATTTCCCTGTTTCCATGGAAAGGGAACAATCAGTAAAGCAATGGCTTTAATATCTCTGTCAGTAACATTCACAGGAAAATCTGGCCGAAGGATAGCGAATTTAATACTTGCATTCATATTTACCTTCCGGTTACTGAACATGTCGATTACCAGCTAATTATTGTATAAACTTACCATTTTGTGATTTAAAGATTTGTCCATTTTATCATCCAGACATTATCAAATAATATTTCATTATAATTGGACACATGTCTCTTTTTCGCTGGATTTTCCATTCCTCGGCGCTCATTTTTTTCCTTAGCCTGTTCAGAAATCCAGCCGAACCCTGCCTCTATATGTTCTGTGTATATGTAAATATAGTTCCTTCTTGTAATTTTTGACTTTAGCACAATTCGAGCCCTAACTCACTCTGATCTATAACACAATTTCATCCACTTCATGAACTTTTTAGTTAATATCCATCTATTCTTCTCACTCGCTCTTTGTTCGATTCCATCTATTAGACACATTTGATAGAAAAACAATTAGTGAGAAAGTGTCTGCTTTATTAGTGATACACGGGTGTGTTCAGTAGTGCATGACATAGAGCCGAGCACAATAATATCTGAGATGGAGCCTAATGTAATGTAAGTGAACTCTTGAGTAAGTAATAATAGTCCAGAGACGGTGACTTGTAGCATTTATCATGGCATGTCCACATGTATTAATAAATGAAGCGGTATGTAATGTAGTGTACACAGTTGCAAAGTCTATTGCAATAACGATTCAAATGAGTCAAACGCAGTATATAAAGAGACATGGCCTAGTGCATTACTGTACAAGGCTGCACCAAATGTGTGATTGTAGTGAACACTGCCATGAACAGTCATAAATGAGACAAGGTTAATTGTAGCCCTGAGAGAAGCAAAGCCCAGTGCATGAATAATAAAATTAAACTTCAGATTGCGTGATCATTGGTCCCAAACTGGTTTAGAATAGCTTTAGAAGCTGTCTCAGTCTCTGTGGCGCAATTGGTCAGCGCGTTCGGCTGTTAACCGGAAGGTTGGTGGTTCGAGACCACCCAGAGACGGAATTTTACTATTTCCTCACCATCAGCATTCACGGGGAAACAGTTGCCTGTTGGCAATGGGTCCGTGGGTGCCAATAAAAAATAGCTGTGAATTGTTCCCGGCTGTACTGTTATCTGGTATTACCAACATTATTTGATGACGATTGACTTCAAACGTATTACATATAACATTTTATATATATATATATCTGTACACCATTACATGTATATATATCGTGTATATAATATATATATATACATATGCTTCCATTATACCTTTAAACATAAAAAATAACAACTGAAAAATGAGCTATTGGCTGAGCATTTGTTCCAATTCCATATTCCTGCTTCCATTCATTCCTGGATAGATCATAAATCTGTCTAACCCAAACTGAAATGTGTTCAATGATGGGGCATCGGAACCCTCTGGAGTAGAGAATTCCGAAGATTCACCAGCCTTTGAGTAAAGCATTTTCTCCTCATCACAGTCCTAAATCATCAGCGCCTTATCCTGAGATTGTGTCTATGTCGAAATAAAACTAAAGGTAGGTGACTCATGGATGAAGTAATAGCTTGAAACCAGCCAGCTTCCCTGGTGGTGTAGTGGTTAGGATTCGGCGCTTTCACCGCTGCGGCCCGGGTTCGATTCCCGGTCAGGGAATGTAGATTTATTGCTGTACAACAATCCTGTGTTACTTTCCGGTCTGCACCAGTTCTGTCGGAATCAGTATCAGGGAGATTTCCTCTTTAGTATCTGAATTGGAAATGACACATTTAAAGAACAGAGAAAAAAAGGGAGCGACAGGCTACAAAGCGCTGATGATACAAATGCTGAGATTATTCGAAGAAAGATGAAAATGATGCATTAATGAATGGGTAGCAATCATTGATCCCTTAGATATTTGCGAGACGAACGCTTTTAAATTTTGATGTTGGGGATAAGTTTTACAATCAGATTGAAAGTAACGGTTATCTTCCTGAATTCAGTGACATGGGCTCTCAGTCTGACCATCGGAAGCTGCAGCAACACAGCGCAGTTGAACATTGCAGACAGGCTGATTTGCTCCATTTGTTTTCCAGTTGTTTCTATAGTGTAGTGGTTATCACATTCGCCTCACACGCGAAAGGTCCCCGGTTCGTAAACCGGGCAGAAACGTTCATTAAGCTTTCTCATTCCGGGGAAGGGGAAAACTGTTTGTTGCTGAACATTACCTGAACCTCGATGTTCGAGGCCTGTTATCATTGCCCTGAAATACTTTCCGTGAAATAAGTACCTATTTTACGTACTGACAGGGAAGTTCGATTTTGACATCGAGCACATATCCGCATCTCATTCAGTCAACAAAGAGTTTAATGGGTTTATAGGTGCAGACTAATATGGTTAATCACCATCTGATCACTGTCCGATAGTAGTCTGTGCTTAAAAAGACAGATACAAGTTATACAGAGGAAATGACACACATTTCACAGAAGAATCACATGACGAAAAGGACACTCCACACACTCCTGCTTTCAATCTGAGCTGTGAGGCTACAGCAGTAAGGACCAAAACTCAAACCCATTTTAGCAGCAGTGGGATTCGAGCCCACACCTCTATAGAGGCTGGAGTCTTAATCCAGCGCCTTAGACCGCTCGGCCACATTACTACATTAGGATGTATCAGAATCATATTATTTAATGAAAATGTTACTGAAATTCGTATAAAGCAATGCAGTTGGGAAAGACCATCGGGAGGATTGAGCCAGATCCTTCCCTGTACCAGATAAGCCTAAACTGTGTAACAAACAGAAATCATTTCCAGTCAGAAACACAGTGAGCTGCACTGAAGGGACTGCATCATTTAAACTGTCCTTAAGCTCGTCGCTTCTCAATTTCCTTTTGCTCTGTTTTTTGAAGGTGAGCAGTGCGGGTTTGGAGATGGCCTTCGCGTGATATTCGCCTCCATCGATTGTACACTGAAGACTCTGAAGAAGATGCCACAGGTTCTGAATTCTGGGGACATACTGGGGGAGGAAGAACACTGACCGCTGGGTCCCAGAGGAGGTCGGTGCGTGTTTTTTTTTTGGTGTGTCGCATCGGAACTGACGATTGATGAGTCAAATGCAAAATTCTGTTTTTACAGGGGTATCTGTCAAAAACGGCACCGCACACACTCCTGCGTTCAACCCGAGCTGTTAGATTTCAGCTCCAAGGTCAAAAACTTACACCAACTCTGGCAGCGGTGGGATTTGAACCCACGCCTCAATAGAGACTGGAACCTAAATCCAGCGCCTTAGACCGCTCGGCCACGCTACCACACAGCAAGATGTCATAATCATGTATTTTCATTGCATTAATACTGAAATATATCAGAATCCGTGGAGTTGGGATGGGCCATGAGGAAATCGTATCCGAATCAGATGATCCTGAAATGTGCAGCAAACAAAAATCATCTCCAGTCAGAAACACAATGAGCTGCAGTGAAGAGCCAGCTCCATTTAAACTGTCCTTAACCTCGTCTGGACCCCAGAAAGGACAATATGTCTTCCTGTTGAATTGGCTCAGGGTTTTCACTTGAGAAAGGACAGAACACAAGGCGAGGCTGAGATGTGAGCGTTCTGCCGGGAAATAACTGATATTTATTGTCACTGATTGGAGGAGAGCAATAAATCTTCATTTCCTGGCTAGCAATCAAAACAGCAGTGAAAGTTTCAAACTCTAACCACCAGACCAACAGATTGGAGCGGGTTTTACAATTTGTTTTGTCCATGATCCTTTTGTTACTTTAATTTCCACGCCAGACCATTTGCACCAAAACCTAACACCTGCAAAATGTCACCTTCTTTTTCAACACCAGGGAAGTGTTCAGCCAATTGCAGCAATAATTCTACAATAATTATCCCGTCCGAATCCCATGGAATGAAACTGGACAGATTTTTTTTTCCGAATCCTTTTTATTGAATACCGAGGGAAAAGTTATGTTATTCATATTTTTGTAAATTTTAATTAGTCTGATGTGTTCACCCTGCATTCTCTAATTATGAAATCAGGGGTCAGTCCTTAAAAGCGGCAGAACGTAAGATTGAGGATGTTTTATTTGACACAAGGAATGATGGTCAAGATAACACCGAGCTGGTGATGGCGGAACTGGGGTGTTGCAATGGTGCAAAGTCATCGTTTTCACCACCATGGACTCGATAACAGTGACAAATATGGAAATAAGCAGACTATGTTTTCATAATGAGAAACCTGCCAATGGTGTGACGGAAAGGAAGGAAGAGAATGGCTAAAATGATGATGATCCGCTGATTGGGAAAGTTACTGTCAGCTTCCCTGTTGGACCAGTGGTTTGGATTCTGCACTGTGGCCACAAGTTTATAACACTTGTGTGTGATATAAACATGACAATGTGAAGGAGAAACTTGTATTTGGTGAATAAAAAGACAGAAACGAAATAAAATGCAGGTGGCTCATGGATAAATTAATATTGTATAAAGTTTTTGTCAGCTTCCCTGTTGGTCTAGTGGTTAGGATTCGGTGCTTTCACCACCGCGGCCCGCGTTCGATTCCCAGTCAGGGAATGTAGATTTATTGCTGTACAACAATCCTGCGTTACTTCCCGGTCTGCACCAGTTCTGTCGGAATCAGCATCAGGAAGATTTCCTCTTTACTATCTGAATTGGAAATGTCACATGTGAAGAACAAAGAAAAAGGGGGCGACAGGTTACAAAGCGCTGATGATACAAAATGTGGATGATTATTGGAAGAAAGATGAAAATGATGCATTAATAAATGGGCAGAAATCATTCAGCCCTTAGATATTTGCTAGACGAACGCTTTTCAATTTTAATGTTCGGAGTAAGTTGCACAATCAGATTGAAAGTAACGGTTATCTTCCTGAATTCAGTGACATGGGCTCTCACTCTGACCATCGGAACCTGCAGCAACACAGCGTAGTTGAACATTGCAGACAGGCTGATTCGCTCTACCCTGTTGCCAGTTGTTTCTGTAGTGTAGTGGTTATTACATTCGCTTCACACGCGAGAGGTCCTCGGTTCGAAAGCGGGCAGAAACTTTCTTTAAGCTTTCTCATGTCGGGTAAGGGAAAATTGTTTGATTTCAGTTTGTTGCTCAACATTATCCGAACCTCGGTTTTAAAGACATGTTATCATTTCTCTGATTTCACCCTCAAATGTTTTCTGTGAAATTAAGTGCACTGAGGGGAAAGTTCGATTTTGACACCGAGCATTTATTCGCATTTCGTTCAGTCTCCAACAGAATTTAATGGGTTTATAGGTGCAGACTAATATGGTTAATCACCATCTGAAATAACTGATAGTATTGTGTGCTCAAAAAGACAGATACAAGTGATACTGGAAGTGTTTGCAGTCTCGATGTTGTGCTACTTTTTATAATTCACACTCAGTTACTCGTTTGAAAAGAATCATATTGAACTCGGAAACTTGGACACATTTGTTGCAAACCCTGCTGAGAAATTCCAGTCCTTTCTGTTTTTATTCTAACAGGAACCATGGGAGGAGGAGCAGACCACTCGGTCCATCGAGATTTCCACCATTCAATACCATCATGGCTGATCTTGGGATACAACTTAGTTTTTCCACCAGCTCCCCAGATCCCTGAATTCTCCAAGAGATCAGAAACCTGTTTATCCCGACCTTAAATGTGCTCGATGATGGGGCATACATAACTGTCAGGTACAGAAAATACCAAAGATTCTCACCCTTTGAGTGAAGTAATTTCTCCTTATCTTAGCCCTAAATGACCAGCCGCTGATCGGTGCAGCAGGGGGTTAGATTCCCGACCAGCAGAGAAAAAGAAAATCTCTCAGCCTCCATCCTATCAAACCGAATCAGAACTGTGTAAGTTTAAATAGATCACCGCTTATTCTTCTAAACTCCAGAGAATTTCATCACAGGACAACTCACTGACCCCACGGAACAATCTGGTGAACCTTCTCTTTACCGTTTCTAATGCAAAGCATAAACATTTTTAAATGTGAAAGTCACATCTGCACAAAATATTCAACCTGGTTTCCACAAAATCCTGTGTAGCAGCAGAAACACCTCGTTATTTTTAAACTCCAGTCTGCCGGCAACAAGAACAAAATGTAATTTCCCTTCCAAATATCTGCTGCACCTACATGCTAACTTTATACATTCCTTGTACAAACGCATCTATTCCATTCTTAATATCAACATTTATATTTCTCACCTCGTCAAATATGTTCTGCTCTTTCAATATTTTTTCACGAAGAAGAATATCGTTTTGCTTTCAAAATTGCGCCTGACCTGCCCTCATAAGAACACTCTGTTTCACTTCTTATCACTACCTGTCTTTTTGCTACAGTTTATACCAGCTAAATTTTGCCTGCAGGCTCCAGCAAGAATTGAACTCGCGACCCCTGGTTTACAAGACCAGTACTCTAACCACTGAGCTATGGAACCACATGATCGGAACGGCTCCTGGTACGAATAGCATTATCAGTGGATTCAGGCGCAGGCTGGAGTTTGAGGTGGGGGATTTTTGATGAATGGGGAAATGTCTGAGGTGGAGAACAGGAAGTTAAAAGAAGCAACTTGAAAGTGACATGATTTGACATGTGTGCTGTGTGTGTATCTGACATGTATGTTGTGCCTGTCATGTGATTCTGCTTCAGAGTTTATCGTTAGTGTTGCACCTCTGACTTCTCCAGCTCCGATGCCAGTTCATCCAGCTGGAAGATTTAGATGCTGTTCCCTTCACAGACGCTGTGGGGCGTGTTTTCATTAAATAAAGAATTGAACAAAAAATGATTCACTCCGTGACTGGGAATCGAAACCGCGTCACGGCGCCGATCCTGATCACTGGACCTTCAGTGTTGCTGATGTGAGAGATTTGTAATGAATTGACCATCTCTGTGCCCATGGCTTTATTTCCAATAATTTTCAACAAAAATAAGTCACGATGAGAAATGACGGGATTTGAACCTCAGTTAGAAAGTCCCAATCCATCCTCTGGGCAGGGATTGCAGTCTCAATGTTGGCAATTCTGTCGCTTATATCGACAAACAGCCATTCAGCCTGTGTTCCTGTCTGTCTTCTCGATCGGAGTAATTCCGTTTGATGAAGTGTTATCTGGGCTCCGCCCTTTTCACTCCTTACAGGTGCTGTCAGACATTGTGAGATTTTGGAACATTTCCTCTTTTCCCATCCGCAGTAATTTGTTTTTATCACTGAGGACATTTGGTTGAGATTATTTGAAGAAAGATGAAAATGATGCATTAACGAATGGGCAGAAATCATTGCTGTCTTAGATATCTGGGAGACGAAAGCTACTGTCTTGCACGCCAGCCGAAATAGCTCAGTTGGGAGAGCGTTAGACTGAAGATCTAAAGGTCCCTGGTTCAATCCCGGGTTTCGGCAGGATCCCGTTGCTGGTTTTCTGTGCTATCTGCTAATTGGCAGTACATTTTGCCTCACACTGTCTTCAAACATCAGTTCACACAAGCTGCAACAAACCAAATACCAAATGGCTTTCTGCTGACTGGCTCCGTAAAAAGGCAGAGTTTAAGAGCACGGAAAGAGCCCACTCGGACACCCACATGTCAGGCGCCCACACCCATCCTGGACGGGACAAGTTAGTTCTGATTCCCGCTCCACAGATACTGCCAGGAATACTGACATCACCCAGTATTTTTTGTTTTTATTTCAGATTTTGGAAGTCCGCAGTAGGCTACTTTATGTTTGTGTTTGGAGCTGACCAATGGCAAGTAACATTCCCGCCACACTGAATGCTGAGAGGCTTGGTGATGCTGTTGTCTGTGTGGTGTTGGAGGGGTGCGGGGGTGCTGCCGGGTGGAAGTGGTCTTGTGTTTGGAAGGTGCTGTTTAAGGTGCCTTTGGTGGATTCCTGCATCATGCAGACAAGTGGGGAACATTCTATCGCACTCCTGACTTGTGCCACGTCGATGGTGGACTGTTCCATTGATTCAGAGACGATTTCCTCGAGTGGATGTAGCTGTCACTCGAGGGCATAGCTATAAGGTTCATATAGGAGGATGTCCGAGGTAGGTTCTTTACTCAGAAAGTGTTTGAGGTGTGGAATGGACTCACTGCTGTGATAGTGGAGTCGGACACTTTAGGAACTTACAAGCGGTTACTGGGTCGGCACATGGAGCACTCCAGAATGATAGGGAGTGGGATAGCTTGATCTTGATCTTGATCATGGGTTCGGACAAAGCTCAGCACAACATCGTGGGACGAATGACCTGTACTGTGATGTACTGTTCTATGTTCGATGTTTTTTGGGAGTCAGGAGGTAAGTTACTCCTGCAGGATTCCCAGCCTCTGACCTGCTCTTTTAGCCACTGAACGAACTGATAAAATGTGTGCTGAGTCAGAATAGGTCTATCTTCTTTCCTGCTCTGTGTTGTCATGAATTTTCAGCACTTTTGTCTTTTCCTGAATGTATTTTGAGGCTGAAGTAAGAGCCAATGTCATATGATTGTAAGATCTGTGTTCAGGTAATATTCAATAGTGGATTCACTGGCGGGAGGGGTGCGGTTTCCAGCCATGTTGTTGACGCTGGATTGATAACGCAGAGAAGCAAATGACGCTTTGAGAACCAGGGTTCGAATTCCAACACAGCAGGTTAACTCAATTCAAGGCAAAGTAGAATGACTGTGAGTGAGAATAGCAAATTTCAATTATGTAACATTTCCTCACGAAATCGAATATGTTTTGACCATGTTTCCGCCAATTTTGGAGCTTCGGACGGATATGTAAATAGTGCTGCAACTGGTTTTGCTGTGGGCCAGTGGCGCAATGGATAACGCGTCTGACTACGGATCAGAAGATTCCAGGTTCGACTCCTGGCTGGCTCGCTATGTCACTTTACTTCAAAAACTCCATGTTCGTGTTGATGAAAAATATTTTTTTCATTAATTTTACACCAATTCTGGAAATGTTGACCAAATGCAATCAGCTTCTGTGAAGATATTTATCTTAGCTACTTATTTTTCAAAAAAAAAAATGTTGACAAAAAAAAGAAAAAACTTTTCTTTTGAAAGAAAAATGTTTCTTTTTTAAATGAAAAATTCTCGTTCAAGTATTTGGGAAAAATACGTCAGCAAGCTTAAGCTACCTTTTAGAAGTTGGAAATTTCTCGAAAAATAAACATTGAAATATTACATTTTTCAGAATGGTGAAAATATTTTCTAAAAAAAAGTTGATGAAATCTGTTGACGAATTTCTTTTAAGCATGTTTAATTTTAAGAAGCAAAATACAGAGTTTTTTTAAAAGTTGACAAATTTCAGTTAAAACAGATGGAGGAATTTCTTCGGAGTAAGTTTTATTCTGAAAAGTTCAAATTAGCCAGAAGTTTCTGGTTTGTGATACTGGGATTGTTGTCCATTGGAGAGGAGATTGAGGAGTGATTTAACCGAGGTGAACTAGATTAGGGCAAGTTTATAGGGGGAGCGGCAATTTATAAAATTTGGGGCAAGTCGGGGACATCACACTTGCACACACACCTACACACTCTCTATCTCTCTCTCTCACGCTCACACACACACACACACACTTGCTCAATAATTGCCAGACTCGAGTCGAATTGCTATTATGTGACACAAACCGCTTCTTTTTATTTTCCAACAGAGGAATTAAAAATCAGCAAAAAAAAACGAAAAGCACTGACATTGCAGACACCTGGCACCAGAGGATTATCATACTGTGCATTGTCAGACCAATTGAACTGGCTGACAAATTGTCCTCTCGATTGGTGCTTTGTGATACATTTAAACAAAACACTCTTCAGCAAATCAACCATCTGCATGTGAAAACAAGGTCCCACCGAGATTTGAACTCGGATCGCTGGATTCAGAGTCCAGAGTGCTCACCATTACACCACGGAACCACACACGCACACTGAAAATCCTCATTCAATATTTCTGCCACCTTGAATAGCAGAGAGAAATGTAAATCCCGTTGAGCAATCCCCTCAATGGCCAACACCCATTCATACTCGCATTGCCCTTACTGGTTCCTCCTATAAAAATGCTGGAAAATCTCAACATCTTTAACGAGAATCAATAAATAGTATTACAAAACTGAAGCATTAGTTCTCCTGATCCGGGAATCTCAAACACGGGGACACAATCTCAGGATAAGGCGCTGATGATTTAGGACAGCAATGAGGAGAAATTGCTTCACTCAAAGACTCGTGAATCTTGGGAATTCTCTACTCCAGAAGGTTCCGATGTTCCATCATTGAACACATTTCAGTTTGGGTTAGACAGATTTATGATCTATCCAGGAATGAATGGAAGCAGGAACATGGAATTGGAACAAATGCTTAGCCACAAGTTCATGTTTCAATTGTATTTCTTTAATAGTATAATGGAAGCATATATATAATGTTATATGTAATATGTTTGAAGTCAGTTGTCATTAAATAATGTTGGTAACTCCAGATAACAGTACAGCCGGGAACAATTGAGAGCTATTTTTTATTGGCACCCACGGACACTTTGCCAACAGGCAAGTGTTTGCCGATGAAGAGAAAATAATGAAATTCCGTCTCTCTGTGAGTTTTCGAACCACCAACCTTTCAGTTAACAGCCGAACGCGCTGACCAATTGCGCCGCAGAGACTAAGGCAATCGCCGTTAAATACATTCTAAACTAGTGTGTCAATGACCACAATTCAATTTCTGCAAAACCTGTTCCAGAACTGCAGCCATGACCGCACTGTTTACAATTCTATACAAGTCTCTTTATTTCCGTTGATCCCGCAGCACTGCTGTAGTGTGTTGGTTATTCCCTTTCTCCTATGAACGGGCAGGTAAAATAAATCCATTTCTCTTATCACAGGGAGGAATTTAACGGGAGGGAAGGGAACCGACCACCAGTAGCCCAACATCCAATGGTTTCCACTCAATCATCAATAATACCATTCACAACTGCACCTCCTTCCGAATATTGTGATCCATTTCCCTCAGGACTTCTTCCAAGATTTAATATTTCCCTTGTTTTCTTCTAATTTTGATATAAGATTCGCTTCAATATATAACGCAAATGGAATTACAAACCTGAGGCTAACCCTGGGAAACAAGTCACTGGATAGCACAAATCCCATGGTGCTCATTTCCAAATTCCCAACACTCAGCTTTTCAACCAAATGGAGGAATTTATCACTGAAAAGTTTTGGAAAGTTGGTGTGAATTTTGTTTGTGAATCACTCGGGTGTTGTGTAAATGCTACTCGAAGGTTCAGTGAGCGGGATATAATCTATCTGCGTTTTGCTGAGCTTGTGTTCGGTGTATGGGGAGGTTTGAACGGGGTTGGACCTTGTGTCCCGGGGATGGGCAGTAACCCGCTGATTGAAGCTGCAGTCGCCGCTTTCCGCTGGCGATTGGAGACTGCGGGATATAATCCTGCTGCTTCTCCCTGTCTCACTCACTGTGGAGCCGGGGAAAAGAGGATCATTGATGGGTTTGTTTCCCGGTCTGAAATGTGGCCTCGAATAACGGTTATTAACGGAGGTAACGCTGCGGGAGCCTTTAATATCCTGGCAAAAATAAGCGCAGCGCAGTTCTCCAGTGGCGCAATCGGTTAGCGCGCGGTATTTATACAGCAGTACAGCCAGCGGGCTATGCCGAGGTTATGAGTTCGAGCCTCATCTGGAGCATCTGTTTCAGGTGAGCGGATCGTCCAGTGGTCTAATCCCACCAGCTCATCATCTGGGAATCACCACAACGGTCGTGGAATTTGAATACAACAAATAAGATTGGAATAGAAATGCATTGATGAGCATGAAACTGCTGTCTATTGTTTGGAAAAAAGAATCATGATTTACGAAATCATTCATTTCGGGTGCAGAAAATGCGAATGGAGAGTGGGATAGTGACAGGTTAAAGCAGTGTGAATTGTCTCACGCCTGGCCAGTTTGTAAGATTTTGCAAGCCCAGGAAAAATGGTGGGGGTTAAAAGTCGTGTGACATGAACCCAAGATCACGATTGAGGCCATTCTCATGTATATGGAATTGGGTTATCAGTTTCTCATCAGAGATTCTGTGTTGTCGTGTGTTTTGAAGGCCGCCTTGGAGAATGCCTATCGGAAGTTTGGTGGTTAATGCCCTTGACTTCTTTAGGGTTCCCCACGGGAAGGGAATATTCTTGCCGGTGATTACTGAGAGATGATCCTGAAATGTGCAGCAGACAAAACTCATCTCCAGTCAGAAACACAATGAGCTGCAGTGAAGAGCCCGCTCTATTTAAACTGAATTAACCTCGTCTGGACCCCAGAAAGAACAATATGGTTTCCTGTTGAATTGGCTCAGGGTCTTCACTTGAGAAAGGGCAGGATACAAGGCGACACTGAGATTTGAGCGTTCTGCCAGGAAATAACTGATATTTATTGTCACGGATTGGAGGAGAGCAATAAATCTTCTTTTCCTGACCTGCAATCAAAACAGCAGGAAAGCTTCAAACTCTAACCACCAGACCAACAGATTACAGCGGGTTTACAATTTGCTTTGTCCACGATCCTTTTGTTATTTTAATTTCCACGTCAGACCACTTGAACCACAATCTGACACCTGCAAAATGGCACCTTCTTTTTCAACACCAGGGACATGATCTAGTCTGATATAAGGCCTCACTGAGTATCCACCTCTCTGAATTTACACACATTCAGATAATAATCTTTCTTCCTATTATTGCTGCAAAGAGATAACCTCACACTTACCCACATTTTACTGCAACTGCTTTGCACATGCCCACACATTCAGACAGTTCAAATCACGCTGAAGCTTGTCTGTATGTTTCTCAGAGCTCACCGTCACCCACCTTCAATCCTCTGAAAATTTGGGAATAACACATTTAATTCCATTTTTAGATGAATAAATATATAATGTGAACAGTTGGGTCCGTGCACAGATTCCTGCTGCACCCCACTAGACACTGACTGCCAACTCTCTGTTTTCTATCTGTTAACCAGCTTTCTATACATCGCAAAACATTGCCTGCAATCCCAAACGCTTTCACTTTACATGGCAGTCTGATATGTGAGACCTTGTCAAAATCCTTCTGAAAGCTTCAATAATTCCATCTGCTCACCTCACTTCCTGAACTGTAATGTCTGGGAGACACCTGCCTAAACTGGACCGGGCAGTAGGGGACACAGCACACTGAAACACCATTCCATCCACTTCCCTAAACTTACCCCAAATCTCAGTGTTTCACTCCTTGCAGCTTGGAGCTCCCTGTGGAGCTCACTGAGTGGACAGATTTCACAGGCCTCAGTTCGGTAGTTTGTATTTATGTACGTCCGACTGTGAACCTATTGGAATTCATTGCACCCCTCTCCCTCTGGGTCTAAGTAACCACCGAGAGCTCACTGCTTTGTAAGCCTTTTTGGCGTTTCAAAGCTGGGTGTGGTTCCCCCAGCTCAGCCTGGGCAGTGAGTGGGGTGTTCAGCAGACCGGAGCTGTTCTCTCCCACCATGAGCGCTGTGGCCCGAGTTCCCTTTATTGGGAGACAAAGTTCTCGAGAGGCTAAAACCGCTGTGTCCATTTCAGACTCCGAGTCCCCACTGGCGGAGATGAAGAGCAGGAACTGGAGTGCCCTGAATCCTTTCCGAAGTTCCCAGTGTGCTGGGAATTGATTTTTCCTGCATGGCTTGTGGCTTCGTGGCTTGTAGACGATTGAAGCAGGATGTTGCCCTGTAATTGAAGATGAATCTGGATGGTTTGGTGTCCAAGGAGGTTGTGGGACGGATTTTTAACCTGCTTTTACTGTTTGGGCCGCTCTTTCTGCCAGGCCGTTGAATGATGGGTAATATGGACACTGTCCTAATGTATCAAATTCTGTTCTACTTCATGCAATGCACAAATTCCTGGCTGATGAAGGGTGGACCATTTTCAGAAACCAACACCTGCGGGAGTCAAAAGAGGTGTGAGTTTTCTCCACTCTTGTCTTTGTGTTTGATTAACTGACTATGCCTTTGAAGCAGCACCTACCATTATCAGGAACACTGACCCCATGAAGGGTCCGGCACTGTCCAAGTGCAGCTACGCCTACAACCATCCCAGCCATTCCCAAGAGTGGAGAGTAGTGACTGGTCATAGTTCTGCCCTTGTTGATGTTGCCAACAATGACCCTCAAGCAAATATCTGTATCCATACCTGGCCAACAGACATGGCAATTTGGAGGACATTCAGTCTGTCACTCCTGGGTGACTAAGATAAATTTCAGCCAGGATGTGATGGTGATACTGATTCAAGACAACACACTTGAACCATATAGGCCTGTGCCATCTTCCACAGTCAGCTCCTCTCTGCCACTCCAATATGGGTGCAATTCAGGCTGTCACAGCTTTTTGGTTTCCCCATAAGAACATAAGAAATAGGAGCAGGAGTAGGCCATCTAGCCCTTCGAGCCTGCCCCGCCATTCAATGAGATCATGGCTGATCTGAAGTGGATCAGTTCCACTTTCGCGCTTTCTCCCCTTAATTCCCTTGCCTACCAAAAACCTACCTACCCGTAACTTAAATATATTTAGCGAGGTAACCTCCACCACTTCAACGGGCAGAGAATTCCTGAGATTCACCACCCTTTGAGTGAAGAAGTTCCTCCTCAACTCCATTCTAAACTGCCCCCCCCCCCCCAACTTATATTGAGGGTGCGCCCTCTAGTCCTGCTGTCCTTTCTGAGAGGAAAGAATCTCTCTACCTCTACCCTATCCATCCCTTTCATTATCTTACACGTCTCTATAAGATCCCCCCTCATCCTTCTGAACTCCAACGAGTACAGACCCAGTCTATTTAGTCTCTCTTCATAGCCCAACCCCCTCATCTCCAGTATCAGCGTAGTGAACCTCTTTTGCAGTCCCTCTGAGGCCAAAATATCCTTGCGCAACTGCGGCGACCAATACTGCACACAGTACTCCAGCTGCAGCCTCACCAGTACCCTGTATGTTGCAGCAAGACCTCCCTGCTTTTATATTCTATCCCCCTCGCTATAAAGGCCAACATTCCATTCGCCTTCTTGATCACCTGCTGCACCTGCAGGCTGGGTTTTTGTGACTCATGCACAAGGACCCCCAGGTCCCTCTGCACCGTAGCATGCTGCAGCTTTTCGCCTTTTAAATAGTAATACCAACTCTCTGCCTCCTATTAGACAGCCAATCCTCCATCAACACTAGCTTTTTCAGTTTATTCAGGAATGGGTAAATTTGCATCCACAACCGAATATTATTGACTGCCACTGGGAGAGTTTTGAAAGAAGTTCATGATAACCCTCTCTTCCATTGGGAATACGACCAGTGTCTGTCAATAATAACCAACTCAAGGCATCTGCCTTCGCGACTCGCCTCCCAGTTGCCCATGTTCAGAGGGCAATTAAGTGTCAACCTCATTGCTGTGGCCCTGGGGTCACGATTATGCCTGACAACAGTAGGGCGACAGATTACCCTCCCTGGGACATTGGTGAACCAGATGTTTATTTTTTTCAGAAAACCGACAATTTTAATGGTCACCAGCGGATTCTAAACTCCAAATATATTTATTCAAGCTTTACCATATGCCGTGAAAAGATCGGAACCCTGGTGTCCAGAACATTAGCTGAGTTTCTGCATTAATAGCCCAGTGATAAAACCACCAGTCCATCACGTACACATCCTGAGTGTAAACATCCTGAGTTCCTGTAACCTCTAGATACCATATTATGTAGATCTGTAGAGCTCCCGGATTGGACAGCATTAACTGTCTCAATCAGGAAGGGCATATTCCAATAACTCCACCTGATGGGTATCGTTAAGCTCATTAAATGTGTCTCTCTGCCTCTTTTTGTATTTGTGCCTTTCTCTTTCTCTCTGTCACTCTTTCTCTGTTCCTCTCTGTGCCTCTTTCTCTCTCCCTCTCGATGTTACTCTCTGTCTTTTTCTGTCTCTCCGCCTCTCCCCCACTGTCCCTCTCTCAACCCTTCGCTCTCTCTCTCCTGTCCCCTATCAGTCCCACTCTCTTCCCCCTTTTGAGTCTCCCTCTCCTTCTGTTTACCTCAATCTGCCTCTTTTTCTTGTTGTTTCCACTGTGCTCATTAAGTCTCACTCTTTCCCATTTGCACCCGCTGTCTGTCTCTATATCTGTGTTTCTCTTTGTCGCTGGCTATTTCCCTCTGCCTCACGTTCTGCCCCCCCATTTCCCCTTCATCTTCCTTTCACTCTCTTATTACAACCTCCAAACTGTCTTCCTCTGTCTCCCTTTCTCATTCCCTGTATATCACCCTCGCCGTTTTCTCTACTCCCTATCCCTGTCTCTCTCACTCTGTGAGAGTCTCTCTCTGCCTCTGTTCTTTCTCTCTGTCTGCACCTATTCGAACATCTTTCAAATCTTGTTGTTATCCATGCCTTTGTGCCTTTCCCTCTCTCTGTCAATCTCTATCACTCTCATTGTTGCTAACACTGCCCCCCCACGTCTCCGTCTCACTTTTTCTCTCTGTGTGCATGTGTGTGTGTAATTATTTCTGTCTCGATGATGCTGTTTTGTTGTTTACTATGTGAATGCTTAACAGGAAGAATCATCGACCTTGTGGTTGTAGTTTCCTGTCAGGGTGTATTGAGATGAAGAATTGCAGTAAAGGGGTATTTCAGAAGATCTTTTAGCTGCTGTCTAAAGTGAGTCTGTGTCACAGCATAAATGGCGGTTATTGTGCAGCAACTTGTGAGTTGTAGCATAAAACCCAATTCCATAACAAAAAGATGTAACCTCATCGACTGATAGCCCAAGCCATACATCCGACTCCATGTTGAATAAAACATTAATGTCGACCATAAGACGATGAAATTGGCTGAGATAACAAACAGTAAAATGATGGATTTCCTTCGACTCTCCATCTCTGGGTCACTAGGATTTTCCCCACTGCTGTGAGCCCGGAGTCTCCTGCGGGCTCTGCTGCTCACTAAAATGTGTCTGACGGTGAGAGCATTGAGCAGCAGAATCAGGGCGAATGGGACACACGGGGTTAGAATGTTGTGGAGAAACTCAATTGTTGTCCAGACCAGAGAATCCACAACATCCCATGAGAAGCGACAAAACCAGGGATTGTTCGTCAGCCCATATCCATTTAATAACATAAAATACCAGAAAATGTTCTTTAAAAAGCTCAGCACTGTCACTGTTCCCAGAACCACCGCAGCCGATTTCTCAGTGCAATATTTACTTTTCAGCTTGGGGCAGCAAATGGCCACAAATCGATCAAAGGTGAAAGTGACGGTGAACCAGACAGAACAGTCAGTGGCTGCATAAAGCAGGACAGCGTGGATGTTACACACGGGGACTGATAGCAGGAAATAAAAGTGTTCCCAATAAACAATGGGAATGTGTCTCAATATCAGGTCGAGGATAATGACCAGCAGATCCCCCACTGACATGGCCACCAGGTAACGAGTGACACATTTGGACAGACCACAGTTTCTGCTCGTCAATGTCACAATTGTAATTATGTTCACTGTCAGGAAGGAAATACAGAATAAAATTAGCCATGATTCAGGAGAATAAGTTACCATTTAGACTGCAGATGGAACTTTTTTTAAAAAAAATGTGCACACACACTGAACCAGTTAAATCTTTCTTTTCATATGATCCAGCACATCTTTTGGAGAGTGAGACGAAAGTGGAACATCTGGAGGAAATCCAGGCAGACACGGGGAGAAGATCCAAACTCGACACAGACAGTGACCCGAGCCTGGAATTGAACCCAGGTTCCTGATGCTGAGTCAGCAGTGCTAACCAGTGTGCCACTATGATGCTCCATGGTAGGTACAAAATGCTATTCGTTTTTGAAAGCGTTTTCCGGGGGTCCTCAACATTTACCCTCACTTAGCTGCAGGTAAATAGTTTTGGTACCTTGTGGGGGATTTGGAGAGTGAGAAGGCTATGTGGGTAACCCTGACAGATAATTCAGCGTGGAGTCCTGTACGTAGTAATCTGTCGTCTTTCAAACAGCTTACTGACAACTCGTGCATCAGAGCTGGTACCAAACAGTGCTGGTTTCACCCTTTCCTCTAACACTACCAGCAGTTGGCAGAGAGAGATCCCAATGCCTCGGCAGCTCAGAATCTCTACTATGTTTACACAGGACTGTATCCTGGAGAGGAGACCACAGCATTGTGTCCGCTGTTTGTACAACAAGGGAAGAAATCATAATCTCACACTCGAATGGCACAGAACACAACTACCAGGGTTTGATTTCAAAGCTTCCTGGTTCAGTGTATAGCTACTGTCCATAGTGCCCAGTATATTTGCTGCTGCCCCACTATGGTCTACTGGACCAGTGAAGCTCAGTGATTCCTCTCTCAGTGGGATAGTTGCTGGTCTATGCACCGTAAGAAAAGCTCAAACCAAGGCCGCTATCAAACAAAAACCAAGCAACCTGCCTCAGTGACTATTGTCCAGTGACACTTATATCCAATATTATATGATGCAGCAAAAGATTTGCTATGGCATGAATCAATTCCAGCCTCCCAGATTGCTTGGATCTGCTACAATTCACCTATCTCTGCAATAGGTCCACAGATGACATCGCCCTGGCCCTACATTCAACATTGTAACAATGACTCCTGTTTATTGACTACAGCTCAGCCTTTAACATCATTATTCCAATGAAACTCATCGACAAAGTCTGTGGCCTGGGGCTAGGCCTCTACCTCTGCAATTTGATCCTGTGAGACAGCAATAAATAAGGACAGTCAAAACACCTCCTCCAAAATCATTCCCATCAGCGGTGCCCCACAAAACTGTGTCCTCAGTCCCTTACTATACTCCTTATACAGCAATGACTGTGTGGACAAATTCCTCTCCAACTTGATATCCAAGTTTGCTGATGACACCACTGCAGTGGGTCAGATCTCAAACAACGATGACACCAAGAACAGGGAAGATTCGGAGAATCTGGTGAACTGGTGGGATCACAGTAACTGGGAAGTGTCTGGGAAGTGATGGGTTTGAGTTGGTTGGGTTGGCAGGGATCAGGTCGTGGGAGAGGCGGGTTTGAGTGGAATGTTAGAATGGAACCAATATAACAACCAACAGACTCACATTGGATCTGTAATAGTGATCAATGGGAACAAGCTGAAAGTTATCTAACAAATGAGAAAATGACGTGGCGGTCAGCTGACCAACCGACTCAGTATAAGTAACATGCTGCTGGGGTTTGAGGGAGCTTGGAGTGGCCTAGGGTGAGGTCTCGAGTGTTAGTGTTATGAAGTTTCCTTATTAAAGCTTTTTTGTTTTCTTTACAAGTTGGAGTAAGTTTTGTATCATTTTATTGCCAGGAACTGAAGAATCCCTTCTGCTGGATGCACATGGAATATGTGGGGTGGGGTTGGGGGTGGGGTGTGTGGAGCTGTCCCATATGGAGCACTGTCTGCACTTTTAAAATAAAATCCAAAGTTACAAGAGGTCGCCCTCCCCCTATTTTTTTTCAGGGTAACTCTGATCTGATGTAAGGGATTGAAATCAGTTTGCCAGATGGTAGCAGGCACAGTACAATTCTCCAGTGGAATAGGCCTTCTGGACTATTGCCAGGTAAACACCTAACTATCAGGGGCACAACAAGTCCGATACTAACCTCCCACTCCCCTCACAAACCAGCCCCCAGCCCATGCTCTAATCCATTACCATTTAAAACTCTGTCTCCTCAAATTTAAGAAATCCCAGCATCCACCACACTGAGGTAATGAATTCAACAGATTCACCACCCATTGAGAGAATTAATTTCTCTCCATGTCTGTCTTAATCCTGACTGTTTCAGGTGATCGGGCCCCACTTCTGGATGTACTCCTGGCTCAGCACTGGTGGATCTGCCCTGAAGACAGTTGTCTTTTTTTATATGATCCTAATGACCTATCAACAACACTGTACTCAGATTGGCTTGAGGTTGTCAACAACAATAATTTGAAATCGGTCCCTTTTAGCTGAGTTTTTTTAAAATTTAAACTCATGGACTGGCACAATGCAAAACCATGATGTGGAGATGCCAGTGTTGGACTGGGGTAAGCACAGTAAGAAGTCTCACAACGCCAGGTTAAAATCCAACAGGTTTATATGGCAGCACTAGCTTTTGGGGCGCTGCCCCTTCATCCAGTGAGTGGAAGTTCTGTTCACAAACAGGGCATATAAAGACACAAACTCAATTTACAAAATAATGGTTGGAATGCGAGTCTTTCGAGATAGTCAAGTCTTAAAGGTACAGACAATGTGATTGGAGAGAGGGCGAAGCGCAGGTTGTAGAGGTGTGTATTGTCTCCACCCAGGCCTGTTAGTGAAATTTTGCAAACCCAGGACTGTCGATCATCAGGAGTGTTCTCTTCAAGTTGGGGAATACTTTAGCAGTGACGGGCATTCAGCCTCAGATCGTCAGGTAAGCGTTCTCCAAGGTGACCTTCATGACACATGTCAGCTCAGATTCGCTGAACAGTGACTGATAACCAAGCTCCACACACACTGGGATCTTGTGTTGCAAGATCCCATAATGTCACATTATCTGTAATATGTGTGATTATGTGATAAAGTCACATTACCTGTTTCCCCCACGACTTGCCTGGACTTGCACAATCTCACTAACTGCCCTGACAGGAGATAATACACATCTCTTTAACCTATGCTTAACTCTCCACTCATATTATCTGTAACTTTAAGACTTGTTTAACTATGAAGACTCCAATTCCAACCATTATTTTGTTAATTGAGTTCGTGTCTTTATATGTCCCGTTTTTGAATACAGCTCCTCATTTGCCTGAAGAAGGAGCAACATTCCAAAATCTCATGGTACCAAATAAACCTGTTGGGCTTTAACTGGTGTTGTGAGAATTCTTACTGTGCTGACCACAATGCAAAACCTGCAGTGCCGGTTATACCAGGCAACTCCTAAGCTTTTGGCCTCTGGAATAAGTGTTGCAACTTAGAGTTTCTGTGCATTCTGCAGTTTAAACATCTTAGCGTCAAACAAAAACAAAATTTTAAAGGGACCACATTCTTCTTTGCCCCTCCAGCAGGTTTTCACAATTCTTTTTAATCTTTCTAAGCATCTTTTACATCTTTACAAACTCAACTTCACAACACAGGCAGCATTAACATAGTGATCAGCGCTTTGTGATGTGATAACTCGACAAGGACACAGACCACAAGCAACAATCACAAACAAGGTCGATCAGACGGCAAGAGTGGCAGAGTTAAACACGGGCTACATCATTCATAGTCAGTGGAGAAACTTACCAGGGACACCAACAAGAGCCAGAATTGGATAGTAAAAATATTGAATCAGTTTCAGTACAGATTCAACACGCTTAGCTGTGGACGGCCAACCTTGAGAAAGCAAGTAAAGTATCGAGAATAAACTCCTCTCAGTTGTTGTAACATTCAGATCTGTGCCCCTCAGATGCTGATCCATTCTGGAAACATCCAGATCTACCTTTGCTGGATTCAAGTCCATTGCAAAAAGCTTGCAATTTCTCTCTCCCAATGTTGATCTCTCGACTCCCTCTTTCTGGAGCCGCTTATCACTGTGACACTCCCGCTGACACTGTGCATAACACTGGGAGGACTCCTTTATGAAGCATGGATGGGAATGCTCCAGAGACACGATTAGTACTGGTTGAATTAATTCCAACATTAATTACAGTCACTGAACAAACAGGTTAATATTTTCCATCTAAAATCTTTCCTGTAAATGAATCACAAAAAGGGTCTGAGTGAGCGTTCCTGACGGAAGGAATGTTGGCAATGCCGGAAGGGCTGACCAGCATCTTTCAATCCTGCTGGGAGATGGAATTGTGACAAAAAAAAAGATGGTGCAAAAGTCCCCCCAATCTGTCCGTAAAGGCAGAACATTTTAAACCTCGAAACGCAAAGTTGTCAGCATCGCATTAGGGGGAAAAAAAGGGGGAATGTCTGAACCCAAAATCTTGGAGAAAATAACTTGTGACTACAAAGAACAAAGAACAAAGAACAACACAGCACGGGAAACAGGCCCTTCAGCCCAACGAACCCGCGCCGCCATTTTAACATTGTGTTTTTCCTCCTCCACCCTTGACCCATGTCTATGCTTATGGTACCCCCATTGGAAAGTTCTAACACCATGGGCGTGTCCATTGTGATTTGTGGTTTATATTAATGATTTGGATGAGAATTTGGGAGGCATGCTTAGTCAGTTTGTAGATGACAACATGATTAGTGGCATAGTGGACAGCGAAAAAGGTTATCTCGAATTGTAACGGGATCGTGATGAATTGGACCAGTAGGTTGATGAATGGCACATGGGGTTTAATTTAGATAAGTGCGAGGTGATGCATTTGATATATCGAACCAGGGCAGCACTTAGTTAATGCTAAAGTATTTGGGGCAGTTAGAGAAAAAAAAATCTGGGAGGGTACTGGTTCATATCTCCTTGAAAGTGGAGACACAGTTGGACAGAGTTGTGAAGAAGGCATTTGACGTGCTTGGTTTCATTGGTCAAAACAGCGAATAAGTGAGTTGGGACTTCTTGTTGAAGATGTACAAGAGATTGGTAAGGCCAAACTTGGAACATTGTTTACAGTTCTGGTCACCCTATTATAGGAAAGATATTATTAAACTACAAAGAGTTCAGAAAAGATTTACTAGGAGGGTATAGGGACTTGATGGTTTGTGTTTTAAGGTGAAACATGATAGACTGGAACTTGCTCCCGGCCGTGTAGAAATCCTAGGGGTGATCTTATAGAGGTCTACAAAATAATGAGGGGCACAGATCAGCTAGATAGTCAATATCTTTTCCCAAAGGCAGGGTAGTCTAAAACTAGAGGGAATCGGTCGAAGGCGAGAGGAAAAGATGCAAAAGGGTCTGGGTGGGCAATTGTTTCACACAGAGGTTAGTGAGTGTCTGGAACAAGCTGCCAGAGGGAGTAGAGGTGGGTACAGTTTTGACAGTGAAAAAAATATTAAGACAGTTAGATGGATAAGATAGATGAAAATGTGCCAAATGCTGGCAATTGGGACTAGCTTAGCGGTGGATAAAAAAATGCAGCATGGACTAGTTGGGCCGAAGGGCCTGTTTCCATGCTGTAAACCTCAATGACTCTATGATTTTACGGCCGTGATTGTTCCAATGTCAGAAAATCCCCGCCTGAGGTCACGGGACTTTTATATGATCTGTGTCTCGCCTGCCGTGGGAATCATAATGGGCGGGAGAGGACAATTCCATCCCGTGTTAATCAGTAGGAATCCGTGTCTATGTCATAGAATCATAGAATTCCAACCGTGCAGGAGGAAGTTATTTGGCCCATCGGGCCTGCACCAGTCCAAATGGGCCACAACAGCCCCAGCCAGGCCCTATCCCATAATCCTCTGGAAGCCTCCTTCTCCCTCAGACACCCACTCAGCCTCTTTCACTCTCAGACACCTCAATCAGCCCTGCCCACACCCAGCACCTCACCTGAACCTGTCCCCCTCAGGCTCGTCACTCACCTACCCCCATCCTCAAAACCCCACTCGACCCTCTCCCCCTCAGCTCCCCATTCAGCCACCTCCTCCTCAGGCTCCTCACACAACCACCCCCACCCTCAGAACCCCACTCAGCCCCCTCACCAGTTAGACAGCCTTCTCAGTTCCACTCCCACCTCAGACACTCCTGTCAGCCCCCTCCCCCTACAAACCCCTCGTTACTCAGCCCCCCTTCAGGCCTGAGCCTTGGCAGTGTCCATGACACTGCCCACTTGTACTGACACCTGTATTTCGCGCCTTGCTCCTGCACGGAGAGTTGAGGAGGTTTATCTGCCTCCTGAGTTTGATATTGTCTGTAGTTAAAGACAGCATTGGACACTTCAAATTATCCCATAACGCGAGTCACAATTTGGAAATTTGTAATCTTTAATGTGCTTATGTGAAATACACCTCAGTCTCTTTGTTTCATCTCATGGTTTGCACCACTGCTCTGTATGTGTTCCCTATCTAGCTTGTGGTATGCCTGCCTTGTAAGTATTCCATCCGACAATGTACAGAGAGATTCGTCCTGTTCATCCACGCTGCAGCGACTCTGATAGTTTTTTATAAGGGGCATGTTAAGGGAACTATTTCCTGCCTAGCACTGCCCTGCATCGGCCTCTGATGAAGCAGAGCCTTTGCTGTTTAGAATTATCTGAAACTCGTCAGTGACGGACCAGTTTATGAATTAAATCACCAATGTCTCCTCATTGTTCATTCATTCTGTCTCTTTCTTTTTATCATAAAAAGGCAGAGATGAGGCATCTTGAGGGGAATTGCTTGATAGAACAGACGCAGCACGGTTTCGTTAAGGGGAAGTCGTGTCTGACAAATTTACTGGAGTTCTATGAGGATGTGTCTAGGGCGGTGGATAGAGGAGAGCCGGTGGATGTGGTCTTTCTTGATTTTCAGAAGGCGTTTGACAAGGTGCCTCACAAGAGGTTATTGCAGAAGGTAAAGGGGCATGGAGTTGGGGGTAGGGTGTTAGCGTGGATAGAGGATTGGTTGTCAAGTAGGAGGCCGAGAGTGGGGTTCAATGGGTGCTATTCGGATTGGCGATTGGTGACTAGTGGAGTGCCTCAGGGGTCGGTGCTGGGGCCTCAGCTATTTACCATTTATATAGATGATCTGGAGGAGGGAGCCGAGTGTATGGTGTCGAAATTTGCTGATGACACCAAGATTAGTGGAACGGCAAATTGCGCGGAGGGTGTGGAGAGTCTGCAGAAGGATCTAGATAGGCTGGGCGAATGGGCCAGGAAATGGCAAATGGAATTTAATGTTGGCAAATGCGAGGTGGCCCATTTTGGTAGGAATAATGGTAGGAAGGCGACTGTGCAGAGGGACCTTGGGGTCCTTGTGCATGAGTCGCAAAAACCCAGCCTGCTGGTGCAGCAGGTGGTCAAGAAGGCGAATGGGATGCTGGCCTTCATAGCGAGGGGCATTGAATATAAAAGTAGGGAGGTCTTGCTGCGGCTGTATAGGGCATTGGTGAGGCCGCAGCTGGAGTACTGTGTGCAGTTTTGGGCGCCGTACTTACGCAAGGATATTTTGGCCTTGGAGGGAATGCAGAGGAGGTTTACTAGGCTGATGCCGGAGTTGAGGGGGTTGAGCTATGAGGAGAGGCTGAATAGACTCGGCTTGTACTCGTTAGAGTTTAGAAGAATGAGGGGAGATCTCATTGAGACGTATAAGATAGGGGGCACAACCTCAAGATAAAGGGGGGGGGGCGCGGTTTAGAACGGAGTTGAGGAAGAACTTCTTCACTCAAAGACTGGTGAATCTCTGGAATTCTCTGCCCGTTGAAGTGGTGGAGGCTACCTCGCTAAATATTTTTAAGACGCAGGTTGATGGGTTTTTGATAAGAGAGGGGATTAAGGGTTATGGGGAGCGGGCGGGAATGTGGAACTGAGCCACGACAGATCAGCCATGATCTTATTGAATGGCGGGGCAGGCTCGAAGGGCTAGATGGCCTACTCCTGCCCCTATTTCTTATGTTCTTATGAAGGTGTTTTTACACGGGTGGACCACTGGGTGGTGCAGTGCCTCTTTCACGGATGGGCCTTGAGTTCAGCCACATCCCGTACATGGGGGGGACATGTCTGTCTGGGGAAGGGGGGATGGTGGGGGTCTCTATAATCGGGAAATGGAGCGGAGTTGATGGGTTTTTAGAGAACGGAATTAAGCCAATCCAGAGATGGTTAAATTTTTATTCAATGTTTATTTTTAAAAATCAGACAATAATTTACAACCAATTTTTTTTAAGTTAGAAAAGTGAATATAACGATTGAACATTACATTGAAAATAGAACACATGCACAGGGAATCCGTCAACGTTTGGACATCTGTTACATGCATCAAAAATAGAAAACAGGACATTAATAGGAAGTGGAATTAACAAATGTGAATAAGAAATAAAACAAGTTTCTTACTTATACATGAAATTTGAACTACGGGGAAACGATTAACTATAATTACATTATAACAAAAATGCCTCATACATTTTACACTGAATATTGAAGTAAAATCTAAGGTAGCCTCAGTTACAGATTCAGAATGATAAGCTGGGAGAATTTTACTGATACAGTCACCCAGAGCTGATATTGTAGTTGAACCATACAGAGATCTTAATAATCAGCTGAGGGAAATTTTCAGCGTCCAAAGTTCAACACATCATTTGCTCTGTAAGCGAAAGAGACAACATTGAAGCAGATGTTTATGATGCGGGACATTAATATTTTTAATCAGTAAAACATTGAGAGATTTTTCAAATCCATTCTGCCAGTTTGAAATGTGAGCGAATTGAATCATCTCACCTTCACCAGAGTGACGGCAGTGCTGTAGGACATGCTCAGGAAGAACAGGACGATGAATGTGGAAGCGGTTGTCCAGATGTTGCTGTTATCATCCTCATTGCCTTCAATCCAGATGCGATCGGTGGGGTCTAGAGGTTGGAGACCAGGAAATGAAATTACATTACTTAATTTATCCAGGAAATCATATTGCTATATTTCATCTCCCCCTTCTCCTTCATGAGTTGTTAATGTATTCTGTTTGTCTAATTTTCAATATGTATCTACTATTAAGTTCAGGACACTCAGTAACAGATCTCCGTAACTATGTTCACACTTGATCTTTATGCACATTTCTTGGACAGTCCGTCAGAAAACACTGAAACTGTTTTCTTGAGTATCAGTTCATTTTTGATCAATTTGGCACTATCCCTCATTGAAGAATATTATGACTGATATCGAGGAACGTTCACTGATCAATGATTGTTTCCGCAGATTGTGACTCATCTGTAAACTGTGAATGCTGCTGTTTAAGAACTGGGATGTAATTTCTGATCTTTTATTTGTGGCGGTAATGGTTAGAAGATCACTAGCTTAATTCACTTTCTCAACGTGTTTTCGGTACAATGTACGTTGGGCTAGTTGTGGGTAGATGTGTCAATAAAAATTCATGGTTAAATTTTACTTTCATCATTTACCTACCATTTGTATTTAAGATTTTTCATTTGTGTCCGTGTGCACGATCATCTCGTGCTCTGCATTAAACTTTGGCTCTGAGTTAATATATGTACAAGAGCGTTAATGAAAGCGTTCAATATCTCCTCGTTTTTGATCTCAATATGACTCAAACTATCTATACACCTTTTCCCAGATCCATCATCCACCAAATACTTTGCCCATTCCTCCTGTCTCACTCAATCTCTCTCTCCATCTCCATATGCCTCCTCCTTCATGCCATCTCGACTTCCATCGCCCTGTCCCACCTCCCTTGTTGCATTTCTCTCTTCATGGTTCTGTCCCGCCTCCCTCAGATCGTTCTTCCTCCATTGGCCCGACTCTCCTCACTCACTGTCTCTGTCTCTCTCTCTCTATTCCCTCCGTCTGCTCCAGCTCTCCTTCCATTATATGGTAACTGCCTCTCCTTCCATTGTCTGGTATCTGTCTCATTTGCCTCGTCTCTCTGCCCCTTGCCTCCTCTCTCCCTTTCTCTCACTCCATTAAAGTTTTTTTTCTTTCTCCACGCATCCCTGTGTCTCTCACCCTCTCAACCCTTATACCCTTAAATCTCTGATTTAAACTGTGTTTCTCACTTAATCACCTCATCTGTATACATCAATATCTTACTCCCTCTTCACTCATCACTCTCTCCCTCTCCCTCATCCCAGTTGCCATTTCCTGTCGGACCCTCTCCTCCATTTCTCTCGCCAACGCCTTTACATCATGTCTATTTGTGTATCCCAGAACAGGACACAATGCAGCAGCTCAGTTATTTAATGTGAGCACTGCACCGAGTCATTTTGGTAGGCCAAACTTGAATGCGGATTACAGAGTCAATGGCAGAGCCCTGAAGAATATGAAGGAAGAGAGAGATCTTAGGTTTCATATCCACAAAGCTATAAAGGTTGCCACTCAAGTGGACAGAGCAGTGAAGAAGGCTTATAGTGTGTTAGCGTTTATTAACATGGGGTTTGAGTTTAAGAGCCGTGGGGTTATATGCTGCAACTATACAGGACCTTGGTGAGACCACACTTGGAATATTGTGTGCAGTTCTGGTCACCTCACTATAAGAAGGAGATGGAAACATTGGAGAGAGTGCAGAAGAGATTTACCAGGATGCTGCCTGGTTTGGAGGGTAGGTCTTATGAGGAAAGGTTGAGGGGAGGGAGCTGGGGCCTTTCTCTTTGGAGCGGAGGAGGATGAGAGGCGATTGAATAGAGATTTATAAGATGATGATGGGGATAGATAGAGTTGACGTGCAGACATTATTTCCTCGAGTTGATTTAGCTGTTACTCGGGGGCATAACTATAAGGTTCATGGTGGGAGATATAGAACATAGAACATAGAACATTACAGCGCAGAACAGCCCCTTCGGCCCACGATGTTGCGCCGACCAGTTACAAAACAATGACCCACTAACCTAAACCAATCCCTTTTCGTCTATAAACCTATCCACGGATCTCTTAAACGCCCCCAAACTCGGCGCATTTACAACTGCAGCAGGCAGGGCATTCCAATCCCTCACCACCCTCTGGGTAAAGAACCTACCCCTGACATCCGTCTTATAACTACCCCCCCTTAATTTAAAGCCATGCCCCCTCGTGCTAGATTTCTCCATCAGAGGAAAAAGGCTATCACTATCCACCCTATCTAAACCTCTAATCATCTTATATGTTTCAATAAGATCCCCTCTTAGCCGCCTTCTTTCCAGCGAAAACAACCCCAAATCCCTCAGCCTCTCCTCATAAGACCTCCCCTCCATACCAGGCAACATCCTGGTAAACCTCCTCTGCACCCTCTCCAAAGCCTCCACATCCTTCCTGTAATGTGGGGACCAGAACTGCACACAGTACTCCAAGTGCGGCCGCACCAGAGTTGTGTACAGTTGCAACATAACGCTGCGACTCCTAAATTCAATCCCCCTACCAATAAACGCCAAGACACCGTATGCCTTCTTAACAACTTTATCTACTTGATTCCCAACTTTCAGGGATCTATGTACACATACACCTAGATCCCTCTGCTCATCCACACTATTCAAAGTCCTCCCGTTAGCCCTATACTCGACACATCTGTTATTCCTACCAAAGTGAATTACCTCACACTTCTCCGCATTAAACTCCATCCGCCACCTCTCGGCCCAGCTCTGCAACCTGTCTAAGTCTTCCTGCAAACTATGACACCCTTCCTCACTATCTACCACACCTCCGACTTTGGTGTCATCAGCAAATTTACTAATCCACCCAACTATACCCTCATCCAGATCATTAATAAAAATTACAAACAGCAGTGGCCCCAAAACAGATCCCTGAGACACACCACTCGTAACCGAACTCCATGATGAATATTTACCATCAACCACCACCCTCTGTCTCCTATCCGCTAGCCAATTCCTGATCCAATTCCCTAGATCACCCCCAATCCCATACATCTGCATTTTCTTCAGAAGCCTACCATGGTGAACCTTATCAAACGCCTTACTAAAATCCATATACACCACGTCCACTGCCTTACCCCCATCCACCTCTTTGGTCACTTTCCCAAAAAACTCAATAAGGTTAGTAAGGCACGACCTACCCGCCACAAAACCATGCTGACTATCTCCAATCAATTCATTACTCTCCAAATAACTATAAATCCTATCCCGAATAATTTTTTCTAAAACCTTGCCCACAACAGAAGTGAGACTCACCGGTCTATAATTCCCGGGGAAGTCTCTGTTCCCCTTCTTAAACAATGGGACAACATTTGCTAACCTCCAATCTTCCGGTACTATACCAGAGGCCAACGACGACCTGAAGATCAGAGCCAGAGGCTCTGCAATCACTTCTCTTGCCTCCCAGAGAATCCTGGGGTAAATCCCATCCGGACCAGGGGACTTATCTATTTTCAGACCCTCCAAAATATCCAGCACATCCTCCTTATCAACTGTAACACTGTCAATTCTACTCCCCTGCAACCCAGTGTCCTCCTCAGCTATATTCATGTCCCCCTGCGTGAATACCGAAGAGAAATATTGGTTCAATGCCTCTCCAATCTCCTCCGGTTCCACACATAACTTCCCTCTGCTGTCTATAACTGGCCCTAATCTTGCCCTAACCAACCTTCTGTTCTTGACATACCTATAGAACGCCTTAGGATTCTCCTTAACCCTATCAGCCAAAGTCTTCTCATGTCCTCTTTTAGCCCTTCTTAGCTCACTCTTCAACTCCCTCCTAGCCAATCTAAAGTTTTCTAGTGCACTACCCGAGCCCACACGTCTCATCCGAACATAAGCCTCCTTTTTCCTTTTAACCAACGAATCAACTTTTTTGGTGCACCACGGTTCCCTAGCCCTACCAATTCCTCCTTGCCTGACAGGGACATACATATCACGGACTCGCAGTAGCTGCTCCTTGAAAAAACTCCACATTTCGGACGTTCCCAGTCCCTGTAATCTCCTAGTCCAACCTATGCTTCCTAATTCTCTCCTAATAGCCTCATAATTACCCTTCCCCCAGCTAAAACCACTGGCCCGAGGTTCATGCCTATCCCTTTCCATCACTAAGGTGAACGTAACCGAATTGTGGTCACTATCACCAAAATTGTGGTCACTATCACCAAAAGAGGGATGTCCGAGATAGATTCTTTACTCAGAGAGTGGTCGGGGTGTGGAATGCACTATCTACTGTGATAGTGGAGTCGACACTTTAGGAACTTTCAAGCGGTTATTGGATAGGCACATGAAGCACACCAGTATGATAAGGAGTGGGATAGCTTGATCTTGGATTTAGACAACAGGTTGCACATAATCGTGGGCCGAAGGGCTTCTAGTGTGTCCCATGTTCTATTTAAGATGGAGCTGAATTCCCTCAAGTATAAGATACTTACATAGACACCATTCCTCTTACAGTATCTGATCCCCACAGAATTTCTCCCACACTCCCTCTCCCTATATATTTCAATTTATCTTCCTCTTTTTCGTTTCCATCTCTCAGAGATTCCTTCTCTCAGTTCTATCCATTCATAATCTTCATCCGGTTCTCTCCCTGTATAAGGTTGTGGATGAGATTTGACACAAGTGTCAGCTGGAGCCTGTGCATTACTTGACATGGTTAAATCTGTGTTTTTTTTTACTTTGAGGTGATGTGTCTGTATCTGTTGCATTGTCTGAATTTTTTGTGATGTCCCATTGTTTCTTAATGTTTTCTCAGTCTGAGCAGATGGATTAAATTTAGGGGTAAAATAATTCTCTTTGTACCTTAATACTTCCAGATTATTGATTAGTAGAATTTTGGAATTTAGGGTCACCCATAACCCACTTAAGCCATTAAACTGAATACCCACAGTTAAACATCACACAGAGAGAGACGTGGTAACAGTTGTAACTTAGTTACTGAATGGTCACAGTCCAGATATCACTGTAACAAACTGAGATCTCGAATGGGCCTGATGGCGTTTGAGTAGATAGTGTATTTCCACTCATTATTCGTTGAACAATGTGATCAATGGAATCCAGTATTTTGAACGAGGTCAGTCAATTAACAAATAAATATTTTCCACCACTGAACTGAATGTTGTAATCTGTTTGTTCATGTATTAAAAAATAACATCGCTCTACCTCAATGTCCCTCAGGTGCTTCTATAGTGTATAAATTAAAGGCTTTGGGAATGGAAAACCTCACAGTTTAAGACAGAGGGACTGCGAGCAGTACAAAGGGACTCATTACTGCACGTTGAGAATGCTTTATACAGTTCAGAAAGCTTTGAAAATAATCTACCCAATCATTTCCATTATTGGCGTTCCTGGTAAGTAACTCTAACCAGTCAAGTCGCGTCAAAATGTGTATGAACGGCTTTCTGATTTTAAATTCTGAATGAAAATGTCCCATGCTGATCTTCTGTTCACTGCTCTACATATACCAGGTGCATGATGGAATTTATTTATATTAAATGTCTTGTATTATGTCTATGATTTTAATTATTGTCATGAACAAATAAAACTCACCATCTCACTGATCAATGAAATTACTGCACTTAAATTTATTTTGTACATTGAGAGATTGAATCTCAGTGAAGGTAATCACTGAATTTTATAGAAATAAGAATAAATTCAAATTTTGCATGTGGAATATCTGACACCAGTGAATAAATATTACCCGGTCTATTTGTCAATGTCGAATTGTAATGTTTGTGGTTCTTTCAGCAGAGTGGAACATCTGATCTAAGTATCCAGCTATTTATGACATTATATGCCTGCAATGTTCTGTGTATAGAACATTAGTGAGGCCATGGCTATAGTGACATGTGCACTTCTGGTCGCTACTTTTTCGGAAGGATGTGATTGAATCTGTAACTATTTTTATCAAGTGTGGTCAGCGTTGCATTGTAGGCCAGTATGTATGTTCAGTAAGACGCCAGAAGAAACTAACTGGTTCGTATGAATTTCAGCAAAGCATTGGCAAGGTCCTACGTGGGAGACATGTAAAGAATGTTAGTTCACATGGGATACAGAGTAATTTGATAAAATGCATTCAAAATTGACTCAGTTGTCGAAGCAGAGGCTGATGATAAAAAGTTGTTTTAGTAACTCCAAGCCAGCATCCAGTGGTGTACAGTGGAGATCTGTGTTGGCCCCCTATTATTCGGAATTAATGCAAATATCACATTGATGACTCTGTCGGGGGTATGATTAATAATTTTGCTGAATACACCAAAAACGGAAGGATGCTGAAGACAACGCGTGGAGCATTGGGCTACAAAAAGATATAGATGGCATGGTCAAATATGCAAATCAGTGGCAGATGGTTTTTCACTCTGAAAGGCCGGAGATGATACAATTTGGAAGGAGTAATTTAACAAGGAAGTACAAAAGGTATGGTAGGATACAAGGAAGTTCAGTGGAACAAAGGAACGTTGACATGGGTCTCTGAAAGCAGACGGGCATTTTAGTTGGGTAGTGAAAAAGTATGGAACACTTACCATTATCACTCACGACATAGATTACAAAAGCGGGGAAGTCATGTTGAGCTGTATAGAACATAACTGAGGCCACAACTATGGCATTGTGTGCACTTCTGGTCGCTACTTTTTTCGGAGGGATGTGATTGCACGAGGTGGATGTACTGGCAAAGGATATACTGGCTCTGGAGAAGGTGAAGAGGAGATTCACTAGGTGGATTGCGGAGTTGAGAGTGTTGGCTTATGAGGAGGGACTGAGGAGACTGAGGGTATACTAATTGGAATTCCGAAGAATGAGGGGTGATCTTATAGAGACATATAGGAATATGAAGGGAATAGATAAGATGGAAACAGGGAAGTTGTTTCCACTGGCGGGTGAAACTGGAACTAGGGGGGCGTAGCCTCAAAATAAGGTGAAGCAGATTTAGGACTGAGTTGAGGAGGAACTTCTCACACAAAGGTTTGTGAATCTGTAGAATTCCCTGCCCAGTGAAGCCATTGAGACTACCTCGTTGTATGTTTTTAAGGCAAGGATAGATACATATCTGAACAGAAAAGGAATTAAGGATTATGGTGAGAGGTTGGGTGAGTGGAGCTGAGTCCATGAAAAGATCATTCTTCCTTTTTCACCTTCCGCTCACTCTCTGTAATTGTGAAGATGGATGTTCTTATCTAGGTCGTGATCCCCGCACCAACCAACCCACTACCTCTTCTTTTATCCTCCTTCTACGTACTTCTTGCTGTCTGTATCTCTGCAACATTCCCTGCCTCTCATGCACTCTGTTTTCAACGAAGTGATGCAATATTTCTGACCATCTTTGCCAATAACCACAAATCAAATTGCTGCGAGGGGCTGAGAAGTGACACAGTATCTGGGCTCTCCAGGTTGCCCAATTGTCTGCCTCTGGAGAAAAGCATCCGCAACAGCCCTCCGGGATTGACAGACAGCAAGGAATGTATAAATAAATAAACAAACGAACACATTATTAGGCACAGGGAGCCTTATTTTGAAACAATGTACAAAGGAATTGACACAGTGTGTTGCCATACTGCGTGAGGGAGAGAGAGAGAGAGAGAGAGAGAAAGATGCTGGGGGAGATGAACAGGAATGGGAAAGAGGGCGTGCGAGAGAGAGAAATTTTTGAGACAGATAGAGAGAGATGGGGAGAAACACCCTTAAATGTATCGTGAGTAGAACTGACAAGGGGGAGCCAGTCCAAACGTTTTCAGAAAACGTTTGTCAAAGTCCCCGATAAGACATTATCGTTCAGGATTAAATTAAATAGATTGTGAATTGGATTGAGATGGTTAGAAAACTCCTTGGCAATGATGAAACAAAGAGTAGGAATGAATTGGTTCTTTTCAAATTGTCAGGCAGTAAGGTAGTGTCGTGCTAGAGGGATCATGCTGAGGCCCTGGTTATTCACAACATATATTACTGATTTGACAAGTGAACAAAATATAACATCTGAAAGTTTGCAGTTGATACCAAATTGGGTGGAAGGGAAAAGAGTGACGAGGATGCAGAAATCCATTAGCATGATCTGGATAGGTTGGGTGAGTGGGTAAATTAATGACAGATGCAGTATAGTTTGGATAAATGTGAGATTATTCACTTTGGAAGTAAAAACATGAAGGCAGATTACTACCTGAGTGGCAGCAAGCTGTTTAGATGGCAAATGTGGGCCTTCACGGTGAGAAGCTTCAAAGTACAGGAACAGGAATTTGGTTACAATGTGGGTTGGTGAGGCCACAATTATAATATTGCGTGCAGCGTTTGTCTCCTTTTCAGAGGAAGGATGTTCTTGCTCTCGAGGGAGTGCAGCAACGGTTTATTAGGCTGATTCCAGGGGTGGTGGAACTGATGTATGAGGGAAGATTGGTTCGATTAGAATTGTTTTCGCTGAAATTCAGATGAATGAGGGGGATTTCGTACAGACTCATAAAATTCTAACAGGCTGAGAACAGATGTTCCCGATGGTGGGACTGTCCAGACCCAAGGATATCAGCCTGAGGAAACAGGATAGACCATTAAAGACAGGGATGAGAAGTCATTTCTTCACCCAAAGAGTGGTAAGATTGTGAATGTTATTGCCCCAGGAAGTAGTTGATTTCAAAATGTGGAGTGTATTCAAAAGGAGACTAGACATAGCATTTGGGCTGAGTGGGATGAAAAGATATGGGAAGAAAACAGCATTGGGCTATTGAGTTGGACGATCAGCCATGATTGTGATGAATGGTGGAGCAGGCTCGAAGGGCCAAATAGCCTCCTCCTCTTTTTTGATTCAACATTAAAAGTGGGAGAGAGAGATATTGCAGGGAAATGGATAAATAAGGGGTGAAAGCGAGATTGAATGTTAAGAATGGAAAGAGATTGGATGGGAGAGAAACCTGGAGATCAGGGAAGAAAACTGCAAAGGGAAAGGAATAAGATGGCAAGAGTCAGATTAGGAAAGAAATGGGGGATGTGTAGAGAAAGGGAGAGAATAATGGAAAGAAAGAAAAAGAGAAGAAGGCATCTGGAAACTACAATCATAAAAAGCTGGGAGAAAAAAGAAACAGAATGAGGAAGAGATTTGGGAAGGGAACGAGCAATCCTGAAGTGACATCAAAATCCATCAGTTGACCTGTCGAGAGAAGTGTTCAATCTTCTTGGGTCTTTGACAATTGGGTGCAGGAACGGATAGCAGATTATATTGCCAATCTCTGACATACTTCTGTCCATTTCGGCTTCAATTAGGAAACCCGTCAATTAACCCTGTAAAACAGATCAGATGAGAAATCGAACCTTTCAGTAATATTTGCCTGATCAGAATTTGCAGATTTGCTCCATTTACGTTGATAGATGTGTAATTCATGTCTTTCTGATCCCCTGTCACAATTAACCAGCAGTGTTACATTGGCACTTACCAGTCTGCAATGTTAATCTCTAACTGAACTCCTCCAACAACTGCGCCACATCGGGAACTCCTGCCCATTGGATTGATGTTGAAATCTTCTCCTTATTGTCGGTTCAGACATGGAAAAATATTCAGATTTTTTCTCACTAATTTTCAGGTTCTTATTTCTTGTTTTTTTTTCTCTCTCTGACAGTTAATTTATTGGGAATTGTGATCCTGAGTGGGGGAAAGTGTGGCCTCTCCACCTGCACCACTCGCTACCTGGTGGCCATGGCAGTGGTGGATCTACTGTTCATCATCATAAACCCCATTCTCAACTACATAAATTATTATTATTTCCCCCTGAATTTCCTGACCCTCACATCTGTATGTCGGGTTAAAGCTGTCCTGGAGACTGCAGCTGCAGACTGTTCTGTCTGGTTCACCGTCACTTTCTCTTTTGACCGATTTGTGGCCATTCGTTGCCAAAACTTGAAAACTAAATATTGCACTGGGAAAACTGCAGCTGTAGTTCTGGCAACATCTGGCATGCTGCTCTCTGTGAAAAACATTCCCTTCTACTTTGTATATGAACATCGACTGATAATCGACAATGCCAAGTGGGGCTGTACTCCCAAGACAAGCGCTTGGACTGATCCTGGGTGGATTGGTTTTAACTGGTTTAATCAGGTTTTAACCCCACTGCTCCCGTTCAGTTTAATCCTGTTGATTAATGCTCTAACAGTCAGTCACATTTTAGTGACCAGTCGAGTGCGGAAGGGGCTGAAGGCTCAGACTAAGGGAGATAATCGCAGAGACCCTGAAATGGAGAGCAGAAGGAAGTCAATGATTTTACTCTTTAGCATATCCGGAGCATTCATTCTGCTCTGGTCGGTTTATGTTGTAAAATTTTTCTATGCAGATGTGAGAGGATTAGTTTACCTCAGTATTCCTGAATATACATTTCAAACAGTTGGATTTATCCTGCGGGATTTAAATTGCTGCACAAACACATTTATTTATGCAGTGACTCAATCCAAGTTCAGGGAGGAGATCAGAATCGCGGTGAAATATCCGGTTACAACAATTACTAATTTAATGAAGAGACAAAACTGAGTGACATCAAATAAGCCCTGGATGATTAACTGACCTCCTCAGCCAATAATAGACTGTGTCAATAACTGACCATCTCAGACAATCAAAGACTAGATTTCTAACAACTGCCAGAGCCAATCAGAGACAGGATTGCTAAACGACAACCTCAGCCAATCAGAGGTTAGATCGCTAAATGACTGTTTCGGCCAGTAAGGGTTTCGGCCAGTCAGGGTTGAGGTGTCTGTTGGCTGAACAGGCACCTCAACCAATCAGAGACTAATTCCATAACTGACCGCATCATCATGTAAGAAACTGGAATGTACAGCGACCGCCTCAGCCAATCAGAGGCGGGATTACTAAACGACTGTTTCAGTCAAACAGATATTTGATTGCTAAACCAGCTTAAAGTCCAGTAGTTTTATTTGTGATCGTGGCTTTTGGAGGGCTGCTCCTTCATCAGCTGAGATAATCTGGTTGTCTCATTGGGTTGGCTGTTATCCTCAAGAGGCTTGTCGAAGGGCTGCCTGACCCTCATTCGACTGATGTTTTTCTCTCCTTCTGCCGCATGACCAATGGGTCCATTTTGTTAGTGGGGCAGAAATTGGGCCCTCGACTGAGAACTTCGACTTCATCTGGTTGAAGGGTGTAGTCCGGCAAGTTGACAATGGACTTCACTGTATTGGTACTGTTTTCTACTGTGGTACGAGGGAGGCTTGGTTGCTGCTGGTGGGAATGTCGAGTTTCTCAAGTTTCATCTTCTTGTTGTCCATGCAGATGGTGTAGTTTTGTTGTCTTGTCTGTTTGGTGGCCTGTACTTTCTGGTCTGCTGTGTCCTGAGCACAAGTTCAGAATAAGAACAAAGATAAAGAACAAAATCAGCCCGGGAAACGGGCCCTCCGGCCCAACGAGCCTGCGCTGCCATCTCAACACCACCAGTCCACCTCTCTACCCACGACCCCTGTCTAATGTTTTATGGCCATCCAGATTGAGGGAAACTGATTTAGGGACAATTTATTTCTGCCAATCAGTCTAACAGCACCTCTTTGGGGTGTGGGAGGAAACCGGAGCACCCGGAGAAAACCCACACAAGCACAGGGAGAATGCGCAAACTCCCACAGACACTGGCCCAAATCCATGTGTCTGCACAGCAATCAGCGATAGTCACTGAGCTGTCGTCTTGCCCAGTATCTGGTCCAGTTTAGGCACACACTAACGACATGAAGCACTAGGCCAATCTCGAACAACCAAGAGCAGTCCCAGTCCGACCCATCGCGTGTATGCCCCTCGTTGGACACGAGGTGGGCCGTTTTAAACCTGCGAATGAAAAGAGAAAAAACATTATTATCATACTATACCCATTTACATTACCAGGGACGCCCCACTGTTAATGACCCTTATTTAAAAGGATCTCCTATATCCACCCATCTCCAACTCAGTCATGTGCCTGTCTAAGTTACTCTTAAAGGACTCTAGCGTGTTTGCCTCAACCACCTTACCTGGCAGAGCATTCCATACCCCCACTACCCTCTGTGTGAAAAACCTCCCTCTAATATCTGTGTTGTACCTCTCCCCCCTCACCTTAAGTCCATGGTCCCTTGCCCTACGTGTCTCTATTATAGGAAATAGCTTACCTCTGTTTACTCTATCTATACCCTTCATAATCTTATATACCTCTATAAGATCCCCCTCAGTCGGCTCGTTCAAGGGAAAAGAGCCCCAATTTCTTCAGTCCTTCCTCATACCCCAGTCCTTCCATACCAGGCAACATCCTGGTAACCCTCCTCTGCACTCTCTCCGGATTCTCCATGTCCTTCCAGTAGTAAGGCAACCAGAACTGGACGCAGTACTCCAAATGCGGCCTAACTAACGTTCTGTACAACTGCAACATTAGACTCCAGCTCTTATATTCTATACCCCTTCCTATAAAGGCTAACATACCATAGGCTTTCTTCACCACACTCTCCACTTGCACTGCCACCTTCAATATTGTCTCTACCTTAGTTTCCAGGCTGTGACACCCGCTGTAGAGTAATGTACAAGGTGGGTGAGGAGTGTGAGAGAGATGCAACAGCAACGTCTCTCGGCATAATCTGTATTGTCGGCCGCATTGACTGAGTTCGTGACCTGTATCCTTTTGGGACCTTGTTTGCTTTCTTGCATTTTGTAGGAATTTGATGTTTGTGTTGATGTGGGTGGTATCGTTGAAGATCCTCTCCACTTTGAACCGATGGTTTGTTGCTGTTGGTGATAGCCATGATGTAGAGGTGCTGGCATTGGACTGGAGTCGTCATAGAAAGAAGTCTCACAACACCAAGTTAAAGTCCAACAGCTGCATTTGGTAGCAACTTTTGGAGCACTGTTCCTTCATCAGGTGAATGGAGAGTTCACAAACAGGGCCTATATAGATCGACAGAATTGCAAGGTAATGGTTGCAGGCAAGTAAGTCTTTGCAGGCAATCAAGTCTTTACAGTTACAGATAATGCGAATAGAGAGAGAGATAATCACATGTTAAAGAGGTATGCATTGTCTCAAACCATGACAATTAGTAGAATTTTGCAAGCTCCGGCCAAATGTTTGTGTTTACATATAGTGTGACATGAACCCAAGGTCCGGGTTGAAACCATCCTCACACAGGTGGAACTTGGCTATCGGTCTCTGCTCAGTGATTTGGTATTGTAATGTGTCTTGAAAGCTGCCTTGGAGAACGCTGACCCAATGATTAGAGGCTGATTGCCCCTGACTGCTAACCTGTTCTCCGACAGGAAGGGGACACTCCTGCCTGGTGATTGTCCTGCGGTATCTACTTATACAATGTGATAGAGTCTGCATTGTTTCACCAATGTACCACACCTCGGGGCATCCTTTCCTGCAGTGCATAAGGTAGACCACATTGACTGAGTCACATGAGTATGTATCGTGTGCCTGCTGGATAGTGTCCTCATTTGTGATGGTGATATCCATGTCGATGATCCGGCACGTCCTACAGAGGTTGTGTCTGGTGTCCAGACCGCTATTTTCCTGAAGGCTGGGTCGTTTGCTGCAACAATTGTGTGTTTGAGGTTGTGTGGTTGTCTGAAGGCAGGTACTGGGGGTATGGGGAGGCCTTGACCAGATGTTCGTCTTCATCGATGACATGTTGAAGGCTCCGATCTCATAGCTTTTCTGGTCCGTGAAAGTACCGGATGATGAAGGATAATGAGTCGGTCATGTCCTGTGTTTAAATTCTGAGGAGGTCGATGCAATGCTGATCGGGGAAAATGTCAGCAGTCAAGCCCGCTCATCTTCCGATCTTTGGGTCAGTGTCGTGCAAAGGTGGCCTTCAAGACATACGGCAATGCAAAATCACCGGGCAGAAACTGATAGCCAAGTTCTGCACGAGGACGGCCTCAATGTTGAGTTCTTGCTGTACTGCACATCGTTCTCAGTATTTGGCCTGAGCTTGTGAAATCTTGTTAACTATCCTGCCTTGAGACAATTCATGCTTCTTTAACCTGTGAGTCATCCTCTCGACAATTGCATTTTCTGTGGCTCTAAAGGCTTAATTACCTGTAGAGACTCGCATTCCAACTACTTACTTGCATTTGCATCAGTGTGTGTTTATAGTATATATATGCCGTGTTTGTAAGTCCAGTTCTCCACTCACCTGAGGATGGAGCAACGCTCCAAAAGTTTGTGATTCCGAATAAACTTTTTCGACATTAACCAGGTGTTGTGAGATTTCTTATTGTCTCTTAGCATCATTCTCTTTGTCAAATAAAAAAAAACTCCAGCCTTCCCTCTTATCACAAGACCATTTGTTCTTTCTTCCTCTCCCTCTGTCTTTTCCCTGACTCTGCACTGGTTAGAAAAAACCTAAATATCTGAATTCTTCCGAATAAAAGACCACCGAAATGAAACATGCTCTCCATTTCCCTCAGTTTCACAAAATGTTCTGTTGTGAGATGGCATTTGTAATACGTGCAATGTCTTGTCTTTGGGTAAAGGTTGTTCAGTTTTCCCGTTCTGAACCACACCTGCCTTAATAACATAGGGAATATCATAGAATCCTTCAGTGAAGATGGAGGCGATTCTAGTCTGCACTGAACACAAACCAACCCATGCCCTATCTCCATAACCCCACACATTTACCCTCGCTAATCCCCCTGACAATAAGGGGTAACTTTGCATGACCAATCCACCTAACCCGCACATCTCTGGAATTTGGGAGGAAATCGTAACAGCCGGGGGAAGCCCACCCAGACGCGGAAAGAACATGTCGTCTCTGAACAGATAGTGACCCAAGCCAGGAATCGAGCCCAGGCCCCTGGTGCTGTGAGACATCACACCAATCCACTGGTTAGGTAAGGTTAATAAGTAAAGGAAACCCATTTTAAATAATAATAATACACCAGTTGTGTCACCATTTTCCACAAGAAAGCAAACACAATGTGAATGAATATTTTTATTTACGTTCATTCATGGACGTGATGTCGCTGGCTGGGCCAGCATTTGTAGCTTGTGTCTAGTTACCAATCAACTCAATGGCTTTCTTAACCCTTTTACAGGATAGTTATGAAATAAGCATAGTGATGAGGATTTGGAGTGATGTGTAGGCCAGAATAGGAAAGGGCGGCGGATTCCCCAGTCTATTCAACTTCACTTCATAACAAAAATTCCGCAGCACTGGAGAACAATAGACTGCAATGTTACAATTCTGGATCAGAATCTGAGATCAATACGCTACGATGTTCCAATACTGGATAAAAACCTGAGAAGAATAGACAGCAATGCCTCAGATTCTGAGAGCAATAGACCGTCACGTTCCTTCAGTTCGAGTTCCACCATCTGCTGTAGTGGGATTACGACCCAATGATCCACCAGGCATTAGGCGAGTTTTTCAATTAATAGTCTAGTGATAATACCACTCGGCCATTTCCTCCCTAACTTATGTTGAGGTTATTGGAATATATCTTTGGTTTGGATGGACACGAGGAGTTTAGTTTATTTAGAAATGTCACAAGTCTGCTTATATCAACACTGAAATGAAGTTACTGTGGAAATCCACATGTCGCCACACTCTGGCGCCTGTTCGGGCAAAACTGATGGAGAATTTAGCATGGCAAATGCACCCTAACGAGCAGGTCTTTTGGACTGTGGGAGGAAACCGGAGCACCTGGAGGAAACCCATGATGACACAGGGGAGGACACACAAACTCCACACAGTGAACAAGGCCAGCACTCAAAATCTGGTCCCTGGCACTGTGAGGCAACACTATTAACTACTGTGCCACCACAATGCAGTCGCTAGTGATTTTGCTCTCTATGCTTCAAGTGGCAAGAACAATCCAGTTAATTGCAGGCCATGAGCCCTACATCAACGGTAGGAAAGTTATTGAAGAGGATTCTTCGAGAAGGATCTGTTCCCATTTGGAAGTAAGTGGACGTATTAGTGAGAGGCAACATGGTTTTGTGAAGGGGAGATCGTGTCTCACTAACTTGGTCGAGTGTTTTCGAGGAAGATGATTAATGAGGTTAAGGTAGTGGATGTTATCTACATGGACTTCAGTAAGGCCTTTGACAAGGTCCCTCTTAGCAGGCTAATGCAGAACATGAAATCGCATTGGATCAGACGTGAGCTGGCAAGGTCGATACAAAACTGGCTTGGTCAAAGAAGACAGAGGGTAACAGTGGGAGGTTGTCTTTTTCTGAATGATGGCTATGAGAAGTGGCATTCCTCAGGGATCAGAGCTGAAAACTTCCCTTTTTGCAACATTGTGTATGACACAACGGTTGCAAGTTTGTGGATGATACAAAAGTTGGTGGATTTGTAGATAGCGGTGAGGACCATAAGAGGATGCAGCAAGATATGGATCGATTGGAGACTTGGGCGGAGAGGTGGAAAAACGTAATTTGACCTCACTGGAATGGCAGAGGTTGAGGGGTGACCTGATAGAAGTCTACACGATTATGAGAGGGGTGGACAGAGTGGATAGTCAGAAGTTTTTTTTTCCCCAGAGTGAAAGAGTCATTTACTCGGTGGCACAGGTTCAAGGTGTAACAGTCAAGGTTTAAAGGAGATTACGAGGCAGATTTTTTTTTCTACAGAAGTGGTGGTGGGTGCCTGTAACTCATTGCCGGGGGAAGTAGTGGAAGCGGATACGGTAGTGACTTTTAAGAGGCGTCTTGACAACTACATGAATAGGTTGGGAACGGAGGAATATGGACCCTGGAAGGGGAAAGATTTTAGTTCAGTTGACGCAGCATGGTCAGTTCAGGCTTCGCGGGCCAAACGGGCCTGTTCCTGTGCTGTAATTTTCTTTGTTCTTACTCTAAAGCCTGGAACAAAAATGATGAATGATTTTAGCGCTTAATGAATCAAGTCACGAATTTATTGGAGGTGATGAATGACAAAAAGTTCAATGATGTGTATTATCCTTACAGTAATATTTACGGGCACATCCTGATATAATATAAATAGGTTTATGTTAATGCTGAAGTAAATTATGTCAAACCAATAATATGTGTGCATTGAGAGGCGCTTTCAAGTCTCCACACTTAAACATTAACATTGATCTTAAAAGAAAACATATACTATGATCATTCCAATGCGGGTAGGATGGTCTGTCGGAGATTCGGTACAGACTCGTTGGGCCATATGGCCTCCTTCTGCACAGTCATGTCTGCCTCTCCATTATTTCCAACTTCCCATACTTCCCTGAACCTCAACACCCCATCTAGGCTGTAAATTCTCTTCTTTGCGTGTAAAAAGTGTTGGTTTGAACAGGGTGAGGTGAAGCTGTTTGTTTAGTGACTGTAATTGATGTGAGTCTCCATGGATCTGATTAGTGTGCCTGGAAGGATTTCCCCCTTCTAATAATAAGGGATTCCGTTCAATGTGTTGTCCCATTGAGTCAGCGGGAGCGACAACTCCAACACTAACAGCGATCAGCGGCTGTGGAGAGAGAGGGAGCGAGAGGAGAGATCAGAATCTGGGAGCAATGGCCCAGAATGTTCCAACAGTGGATCAGAATCTGGGAACAATGACCCAGAAAGTTCCAACAATTGATCAGAATCTGGGAACAATGGATTGGGAGCTTCCAGCCATGGACAAAAGTTTTTTCCATTGGATTTCTATGTTTACCTCAGATGATTGGAGGATACCATTAGCTTATCGGATTGAAGGTCTACTGAAGGTGATTCAGTACGTTTACTATCCCATCTTGGCGATTGTTGGAGTTCCGGGTAAGTCCCTGTCTGGAATTGTACCAGTCCGACTGCCACTGGAATCGGAGCAGGCAAGGGTCAGAGCATGGGAAGGTCTGTTGAACATGGGGAGGATTTTGCAGTTTTCGGAAAAGTGAGGCTGTAAAGTTCTGCCCCCAGTTCCTAGTTCGAGAAAGGCTGTTTAACTGTATTGATTTCCTTGTCATTTACTGTACTGGGTTTGCTGCTCTTGTTGTTTCTGTTGAATCCCTATATCCTGTTATTAATTCTTTCAGCCGCTGACAATTGTCTCAGGACCTATGGGCTAGGGTGTCTTCTGTGTGCTGTGACTATCCATAGACATGTGACCTAACACTAATCCTTTGTGAGAAAAAATAAAGCAGAATCCTTTTTTACCATCTGTATGTAACGCCAGCTCACTGCCAATTGCCCACCCAGTCACCGGGCTGCAGGATGCATTTTATTGATCCTGTTTGCACAGCAGGATCTCAAGAGAAAACATGTTTCGTATTGAAATTCATTCATCAATGTCACAAGTATGCAAACATTAACACTGCAATGAAGTTGCTATAAAAATCCCTGAGTCGCCACACTCCGGCGCCTGTTCAGGTACACTGAGGGAGAATTTAGCACGGCCAATGCATCAAACCAGCACAACTTTCAGATTTTGGGAGGAAACCAGAGCACCTGGAGGAAACCCACGCAGACACAGTGAGAACGAGTAGACTCTGCACAGAGAGTAGCCGAGCCTGAAATTGAACCAGGGAGCCTAGTGCTATGAGGCAACAACACTGTCCCCTGTACAACCACAAACTTTCCTGGAGTCACAGAAACACAAACATAAATGTATTAATAGAGACATTTACTGATAGAAGCAATCAGATTTAGACACTTACTCCCACTCACACAGAAATTCAGAAGCCAAAATTGTTGTAAGCCTCCGGAATAACACACACTTAGGAGCACTCATCAGGTACTCTGGTGCTCACACACACACACACACACATACACACAGACACATGCATAGGAATAATGGTGTTAATGGCTGAGCTGTCGTCGAAAAACATGAGTCGGTGTCACAGGGTTGACTGTAGTGTCAGAGAGATGGGATTTTGGACCGGTTGTGGATGTAGTGAACCGTAGTGGATCTAGGCTGTCTGGGAAGCCGGAACTGATTAATGCCATGACTAACCTTTTCATGCATTTCATAATATTGGATGTCGGAGTCACAGGATGAGAGTCATTAGGCAGCTTGCTTGGCTTTTCCTTTGGTACTGGCCTTTGTTAGAGTTTTTACCTGGTGCATATATTGACAACATTCCTGCCATGAGAGGACTCATGGAGATGTAAATATAATAGAGATTCTGTGCTTCAGGGCATCAGGATCTCCCTCTGCCAACTGTTAGTATTGTCCAGAGGAAAGGGTCAAACCAACACTGTTTGGTACCAGCTCTGTTGCGGGAGTTGTCAGTGAGCTGCCTGAGAGACAACAGATTACCACCTACAGGACTCCACTCCGCATCTTCTGTTAGGGTTCACTGCCTCATCCTTCTTACCCTCCAAATCCTTCACAGGCCCAGGGGATATTTACCTGTAGCTGAGTGAGGGATAATGTTGACGACTCCCTGGAAAGCTCTTTCCCAAATGTTAACTTTGTGTCACTACCAAGGAGCAGTACAGTGGCATAGTGGTTAGTACTGCTGTCTCACAGCATCAGGGACCTGGGTTCAGTTCCAGTTTTGGGTCATTGTCTGTGTTGAGTTTGTACATTCTCTCTGTGTCTGTACAGGTTTACTCCAGATGCTCTACTTTCCTCTCACACTCCAAAAGACGTGCTGGCTTAAAAAAAAAAATTCCAATTGTTGTGTTTTTGTACTTTAAAAAAAAAATAACCCATCGTAAGTCTAAATGGTAATTCCTTCCATTGAATCATATCTAATTTTATTCTTTATTTCCTTCCTGACAGTGAACATAATCACAATTGTGACACTGACGAGCAGAAACTGTGGTCTGTCCAAATGTGTCACTCGTTACCTGGTAGCGATGTCAGTGGGGGATCTGCTGGTCATTATCCTCGACCTGATATTGAGACACATTCCCATTGTTTATTGGGAACACTTTTATTTTGTGCGCTCTCTCCCCGTGTGTAACGTCCACGCCGTCCTGCTTTATGCAGCCACTGACTGTTCTGTCTGGTTCACCGTCACTTTCACCTTTGATCGATTTGTGGTCATTTGTTGTCCCAAGCTGAGAAGTAAATATTGCACTGAGAAATCGGCGGCTGTGGTTCTGGGAACAGTGACGGTGCTGAGCTGTTTAAAGAACATTATCTGGTATTTTATGTTATTAAATACATATTGGCTGCGCAACCTCCCCTGGTTTTGTGAGTTCACAGGTGGTGTTATGTACTCTGTGGTCTGGGGAACAATCGAGTTCCTCCATTACATTCTAACTCCATGTGCCCCATTCGTCCTGATTCTGTTGCTCAATGCTCTCACCGTCAGACACATTTTAGTGAGCAACAGAGCCCGCAGGAGACTCCGGGCTCACAGCAGCGGGGACAATCCCAGAGACCCAGAGATGGAGAGTCGAAGGAAATCCATTATTTTCCTATTTGTTATCTCAGCCAATTTCATTATCTTATGGTCAACATTCATGGTTTATTCAGTATGGAATCGCATGTATGATTTGGGGTTTAATTTTAGATTAGATTTTTATGTTATGGAATTGGGCTTCATGCTGCAACTCACAAGTTGCTGTACAAATACTGCTATTTATGCCGTGACACAAACTCAGTTCAGGCAGCAGCTAAAAAATCTACTGAAATATCCCCTTACTGTAATTTTTGAACTCAATACAGCCTGAGAGGAAATGACAACAACAAGACCTCTGACTCTTCCTATTAGGCATTCAAACTATAAATCACCAAACAGCCTCACAGCGACAGAAAGAGTGACAGATAGAGCGACTGGACAATGTTAGCAACAGCGAGATTATTAGACAGAGAGTGGCAGAGAGAGGAAAAGGCACAAAGACTTGGAGAGCAAAAGAATTTGAAAGAGTTTCTAACAGGTACAGGAAAATAAACAAGGAGACAGAGAGATAGAAGAGAGGCAAAGACAGAGTCTCACAGAACGAGAAAGGCAGAAATAGTGAGGAAAATGGCGAGAGAGATGGACAGGGAATGATAAAGGGAGATAGAGGAAGACAGATTGGAGTTTGTAATACGAGAGGGAGAGGGAGACAAGGCGGGGGGGGGAGGGGCAAGGAAACGGGAGACAAAGAGTGACACAGAAGGAAATACGCAGAGACAGATAGAAACAGAGATATAGAGACACAGAGCAGGAGAAAATGGGGAAGAGTGAGACTGAGAAAGCACAATGGACAAAACAAGAGCAAAAGTCAGAGCGAGGTGTGTGTGGGGGGGTGGCAGACAGACAAATAAGTTAAAGAGGGACAGAGAGTGGGAGTAGGAGAGTGACACTGGGGGGGGGCAGGAGGGACAGAGGAAGAGGGAAGAGAGAGGGAGAGTGGGGGAGAGGCAGAGAGATAGCAAAAGACACAGTGAAACATCGAGAGAGACAGAGGCACAGAGAGACATAGAGAAAGAATGACAGAGAGGGAGCCACAAGAAACGTAGAAAGAGGTAGACAGATGCATTTAAGTACTTTAATGATAACCATCAGGTGGAGCTTTGGAATATGAGCTCCCTGATTGAGGCAATTAATGTTTGTCACTAGAACTCTCCATTCACCTGACGAAGAGGGTAACCTCAAAAGCTAGTGAATTTACTATCAAATAAATCGGTTGGACTTAAACCTGGTGTTGTCAGACTTTTTACTGTGTTTATCAATGTCCCAGGGAAGGGCCACAGCAATGTGGTTGACACTTCATTGCCCTCTGAACATGGGCAACTAAGCAGCAGATAATGTCAGTGTTAGCAACATCAACAAGGGACGAATGTCACCAGCCACTACTCTTCACACTTGGGAATGGCTGGAACGGCCGTAGATGTGGCTGCACATGGTCAGTGCGGGACCGTTCATGGGGTCTTTGTTCCTGATAATGGTAGATGCTGATTCACAATGGATGGCCGTACAGAGGGTGAGTTCATCAAACACAAGGACAAGAGTGGAGAAACCTCACTCCTCTTTCTTGACACTCGGGATCCCGCAGCTGTTGGTTTCTGAAAATGGTCCACCCTTCATGAGCCAGGAATTTGTGCATTGCATGAAGGTGAACAGAATTTAACACTTTAGGACAGTGTCCATATTCCCCATCATCCAACGGTCTGGCTGAAAGACCGGCACAAACAGTAAAAACAGGTTCAAAAAACTATCCCACAGCCCCCTTTGATACCACACAATCAAGATTCAGCTTCAGTTACAGGACAACACCCCCCACCCCACCCCCTCCCAATCACCAGTCCCCTCCCCTCTTCAACAAATGGAATAGCCCAAGCAGAGTTGCTCATGATCACTCTTCCCAAAGTTAAGTCTGATCCTCCCAGGGCGGGAGCTGACACCCAGTGCCGTTTCCATCAACTGGGACCGGCACTTAAAGGCAGTTGTTAGGCGATTAGTTAAGAATCATGGCAATGGATACGCTGGTTATGAGGAACGTTCAGGTCAGGAACAGGGCCAGTTTTCTATCAAGTCCGCTTGGGAGATACCATCGATGGGAATGTTTCAAACATCTACAAACCGTGAAACCCCAAGACATGCAGGGGAAAATCAATTCCCGGCACACCCAGAACTTTGGAAAGAATTCCAGATACTCCGGCTCCTGCTCTCCATCTCCACCAGTGAGAAACTCGGAGTCTGAAATGGACAGGGCGGGTTTAGCCTCTCGGCCACATTGTCTCCCGATAAAGGTAACTCGGGCCACAACGCTCATGGTGGAAGAGGCGAGCCCCGGTCTGCTGAACCCCACTCACTTCCGAGGCTGAGCAGGAGGAACCAGACCCAGCAGTGAAATTTCAGAAAAAAAGGCTTCCAAGCCGGTCAGCCCTCGGCGGTTACTGAGGCCTAGAGGGGGAGGGGTGTAATAACTTAAAATTGATTAATGATTTGGGCATGACCAAGTATGAAGTTCGGAACTGAGGCCTGTGAAATCTACCTATTGAGGGATCTCCACAGACTGTAAGTTGCAGAGAGTGAAACGCTGAGAGTTGGGGAAAGTGTGGGAGTTTAGGGAAGTGGGTGGAGAGGTGTTGCTGTGTCTTGTGTCCCTTACTACCCGGTCCATACTGCAATGTCCAGTTGGGTAGGTGTCTATCAGGTATTACAGTTCAGAAAGTGACGTGGGGCCAACAGAAGCAGCTGATTGTTGAGTAAGTCCTTGGAAGGAAAACTGAGGAAATTTTCTGAGTAGCTCCTACTGATGTCATAACTTCAGGAAGGATTCCTCATGTTGTTAATGTTTCAGGTACGAATCCGGTCACTGCAGTTGATGGAATTTGAATTAAATAAAAATTGTCTGGAAAGAAAAATCTACTGATGACCATAAAACCATATTTGATTGTCAAAAGAACCAATTTTGTTCACTAATGTACTTTAGGGAAAGAAATCTGCCATGGGGAGGGGAATAAAGCAAAGGTGAATTAGCTGAAGTGGAACTAGAGAACAGGGCCAGTAAGACTCAGAGAAAGAGCAGAAATAGTGTGGCTCCTAATTAAAGAGGGTCCGGCAGGCTGAAGTGCATTTGTTTCAATACAAAAAGTGTAACAGGTTAGGCAGACCGACCTAGAGCTTGGATTCGTACTTAGAACTGTGATGTTGCTGCTATTACAGAGACTTGGCTAAGGAAAGGAGAGGATTGACAGCTTAACGTACAAGGATACAGATGGTTCAAGCAGGATAGAGAGTGATGTAACAGGGGAGGGACATTTTCAAGACTGGTAAGGAGAATATTGCAGCAGTACCGCAGGAGGACTGCACCCAATGTACTTTGCATGGCTTATACAGCGAGGCAGTATGGGTAGAGCGCAGGAATAGAAAGGGTGTACTGGCAAGATTCGGCATTTTGTATTGGCCTCCCAACAACCAGCGGGAGATTGAGAAAGAGATGTGAATGAGAACTTGGCAAAATGTAAAAGTAACATGGTTGTTGTGGTGGGAGAGTTAACTTCCTCAAAATTGACGGGGACTCATTTTGTGCTCAGTGTGTGGATGGGGCAGAGTTTGTAAGGAGCATCCAGGAGGGCTTCCCGAAACATTATATAGGTAATCCAACTAGGGAAGCTGCTGAACTGGACCTGGAAATAAGGAATCAGCCTGGACAGGTGGTCGACATTTCAGTAAGGGAGCAGTTGGGGAACAGAGATCACAACTCAGTAAGCGTTAAGGTACGGACAGAGAATGGTAAGTGTAATACGCAAGTGAAGACTCTAAACTGGGGGATGACTAATTATAACAATATTAGGCAAAAACTGAAGAATGTAGATTAGGGCAGATGTTTGAGGGCAAATCAACATCTGGCACATGGGAGGCTTTCAAGTGCAAGTTGATAGGAATTCCGGACTGGCACATTCCAAGGAGGATGAAGGATAGGTATGGCACATTTTGGGAACATTGTAAAATGAGATAAATTATGAGCCTAGTCAAAGTGAAAAAAAGGAAGATATTTTCTACCCTTGGAAGACACAAAGCAATTATGAAATACAAGGAAAATTAAAATGAAGAAACTTAAGCAAAGAGTAAAGAGGGCTAAAAGAGGTCACGAAAATTCTTTGGCCGCAGGATGGGGGAAAATCCTAAGGTGTTTTAAACATATATAAAGGGCAAAAGTTTAGCCAGGAAGGGGGTTGGCACACTCCAGGACAGGTGAGGGGTTCTATGCGCGGAGCCAGGAAAATGGCGAGGTATTAAGTACATTACGTCAGTATTCTCTTAAAAAAAATGACTTAGTCCATGATGAGTCTGGAAAGGATATGTAGATAGTTTGAGTCATGTTGTGATCAAAAAGAATGAGATATTGGTGTTCTTGAGAAACGTTAAGGTGGACAAGTCCCCAGGGCCTGATGTGATATACCACAGAATAATGCGAGAGGCCAGGAGGAAATTGCTGGGACCTTGAGAGAAATCTTTGTATCATCACTGGCTATAGTGGAAGTACGAGGATTGGAGAAGAGCTGATTTTTGTTTAGGAAGAATGGCAACAATAATCCAGGTAAGTACAGGCCAGTGAGCCTTACGTCAGTGGTCAGGAAATTATTGAAGAAAGTTCTTCGAGACAGGATTTAATCCCTCTTTGAAATAAGTGGATGTATTAGTGAAAGGCAACATGCTTTTTTTTTGAAGACCTGATCGTGTCTGACTAACATGATCAAGTTTATTTTTGAGGAAGTGGCGAAGATGATTGATGATGGTAGAGCAGTGGATATTGTCTACACGGACACCAGTAAACCCTCTGACAAGGTCCCTCATGGCAGAGAGGTACAGAATTTGCAGTAAAATGAGATGAGAGGTGAGCTGGCTAGGTGGATGGAGAACTGGCTCGGTCATAGAAAACAGAGTGTAGCTGTGCAAGTGTGCGTTTCTGAATGGAGTGTTGTGGCTCAGGGATCAGTTCTGGTACCTTTGCTGTTTGTCATAGATATATAAATGATTAGAAGGTAACTGGGGAATCAGCTTGGAGATAATCGGCACATTGGGGGAAAGATTGGAAAGCCGAGGATGGTGATTTAAGGTAAATGGTGACAGGGCAAAAAGAACTAATTGGTTGAATGGACGAGTAATTTGCATATTTAATATATTGCAGAGAAAAGTTACATGATCAGTTTTGTTCAGCAGAATGTGAAGAGAAAAATGGAAATGATGAAAACGCTGTGAAAGTGAATGTAGACGCGGACGGACTTGAGTGAATATGTGTATAAATCATTCATGATGCAAGACAGGTTGAGACAACTGCAAACTAAAAAAAAAGTGAATAGTTTTTGTCTATTGGGGAAAACAATACAGAAGCAAGGAAGTTGTGCTAAATTTGTAGAAAACAGTTGGAAAATTGTCAACCAAAAAATTCGGTCCAATTTTCGGCACCAAACTCAGGCAGAATGTAAAGTCAATAGGCTGGATGTAACGGAAAACACGAGAATAAGCCCAGAGATCAGAAACTTCAGTGACGAAAATATTTTGGAGAGGTTCGGACTAATTTCCTTGACAGGAAGTTGCTGATGTGACTTTAACGAGGTATTCAAAATCCTGAGGGGTCTTGATAGAGTAGATGGAGAGAAACTGTTCAATGGCAGAAGGATCTTGACACAGAGGGCGCGGGTTGAAGTAAATTGGTGGAAGAAACATGGAGACATCACGAAAAACATTTTCAGACAGTGAGTGATCCAGATCTGGAATGTGCTGTTTGAGAGTGTGGTGCAGGCAGCGCCAATTAATGGGTTCAAAATGGGATTGGATAATTGTCTGAAAATGAACAAAATGCTAGACTGTGTGGTACAGAGTGTTATTGGATGGATTGCTCCTTTCGAGGGCCAACACACACATGACGCTTCAAAATGGCTTTCTTCTCTGCTGTAAGTACTTTATCAATGTTGAAAGGGTGACAGTGACAGAGTGGTAATATCTCTGTGAGGGTAGGCCAATTTCTCAAGATAAATGTTCAAGTCCAACTACAACAGGTTTCAAAATGCAATTACAATTTTGAATGTAAAGGTCATTTCCGTGATTGCGGCCATGACCTGAAATATATCAGATTCTCTAATGCCCTGCAGAAAAGAAAACTTTCCATCTTTTCCCAGTTTAGCCCAGAGGTGACTCTAGGCGCACACGTGCTTGGCTATTACGTGCCTTTTATGATGGTCTAGAAAACCAGTAAATTCAGTGTATTAGCGATTGCCAATATATGCTGGCCTTACCAGCTGGATATACAGCCCATGAAAGAATAAGAAACAGCAACTGAAATCAGCATTTCACAACACCTGCAATAGCAAGGCTAGTCCAGGAGATGGCAGTGAAACTGCATTTTTTTGGTACGACAAGATACGGAAGATCGTCTGTTATTTCTGTAATAGACTCAGTCCTTGTCCATCCTAAACGTGACCCAGTTTATATGACACAAAATCATATTTCTGATTATATGACAATAATCTCAGTTGATACTCTACTCAGCAAAATCCCAGTTGTTTGAGTATGGCATGTCTCTGTTTATATGAGAAAATGCGACGCTGGTTAGAGAGTGTTAGATACTGTATACACCCTCTCAGTAATGACTGAACTGGACCCAGTCTGCATTTATATTAGTACAGGTGCTATATTGATATCTGGTGTATTCGGCCCTATCTCAATATTACTGCACGAAACCACTCTCTCGATTATATTGCAACGGATACTATTAGTTGGATTCACCATGCAAAATTGCCCGTTATTTTCCCTCATGGTAAATGTGTGGGGCTAACGGGGATATGGCAGAGCGGATGCAGACTCGATGGGCCAGATGGCCTCTGAACTGCAGGAATTCTATGGTTCTATGTCTAACAAACATCATAAACATTTGCGTGCTTACTTATTTTAAATATTCTATTTTCTAATAACCTCCTTTGGAGAAATGATCCCTTTTAGCAATTCCCCTTCAGTTTTCCCAGTGATAACCTTCAGCCCATCACTGCCTTCCATGAGTGCATGAAAACATGTGTTTCGACTGAAGAACGTTTAATATTTAATTATTTACTGACAACCCTTCTGTTGTGTGCTCTTGCATATAAAATTATTGCAGCCTCACTATTTTCCCGGTGATGACTTATCTGTCTTTAGAGATCTGTTGGAAAATGGATAAATCACGTCTCGAATGACGGGGAGATTATGAAAATTGTTCTTCTCAATGTCTCATTAAACTTCCTGATATAGGACTCAATTGTGCGCTGATTTGTGAAAATGATGGTGAAAATGACCGTGGATATATAGCCGACAGGAGATAATTACACCTGTAATTCTCAGGCTTCTTATTTCGATTGATGCAAAGGATTGAAACATCTGCTCCTGTCCAGAGAAGGAACAATATTTCTGTTTAACCGTTACCTTCAATTCCATGGTAACCATCCAAAATATTTTCTACTGTGTATAGGTTGTACAATCTAGGTAATGCGATGAATCAGGATCAGGTGCATCATAAGAGTCGCCAGACCTTTTGTGATATAAACAGTGATATCACCTGGTGAACATGGACTGCAGCGCGTCAAGATAGCAGTTCATTACCACATTGTCAGGGACAATTAGAGAAGGGCAACAGATGTCAGTGCTGCCCGCACCCTATAAATGATTAAACACAATGCTCCAACAACAGAAGAACAACCTAATCTAATATAGACAGATACGCTAGCGCAAAATTGGCATAAACTGGCAGGGAGGGTCATGTAAAACAATGTATGAGATCTTTAAGGTAAGAGAGACAGACCATGGTATAACATTTAAATAAACGTTTACTTGTGCGTGTGATAATTCCAGAAAAAGTAATTTGTCCAATAATAATCGACAGATGCCCAACGAAGGAAATCAGATACACGTTCTAATTAACAACTGATTGGGTCACGCTTTCCAAAAAAAAACATAGAAAATTAAAACATTATAATTTGAATGACTGGCTCCAGTGTATCACTAACAGAGACAGCTGGGCCCGGAGTCAGACTGGGACCTGAGAATTAGAACATTACAATGTGAATGACTGGCCCCAGTGTATCACTGACAGAGACAGCTGGGCCCGGAGTCAGACTGGGACCTGAGAATTAGAACATTACAATGTGAATGACTGGCCCCAGTGTATCACTGACAGAGACAGCTGGGCCCGGAGTCAGACTGGGACCTGAGAATTAGAACATTACAATGTGAATGACTGGCCCCAGTGTATCACTGACAGAGACAGCTGGGCCCGGAGTCAGACTGGGACCTGATATAAGGAAACAATCATTTCTAGGGCCTTAGCACAGGTTTCTTTGTCAGGACGAGTGACTCAGGGATTTGTGTGGTAAACAAGGATTGGAAACCCTATGACATCCGCAGGAGTGACTGACTCCACCTGACTAAGAGCTGGTATTCTCAAAGGGGGGACAGTCATGGCGGGCTCCAGAAATGTCTGTTTTCTGAGGTAACAATAGTGAATCTGTCAGAGGAAGCGAAAATAATCTGTTCCTTTTCATTCTTACAAGCAGTTCCACATTTACAGACAGAATTAGGGCATGTAAAGATTGAAAAGGCTAAGTATAAAAACCTCTCCGGAAGAAAAAGAACAGTGCAATAAATGTGAAGTGTTATTGTGCTTTTCCCAATCAAATTCGATCCAGTATTCAGTTGTTCAAAGTGATGGTTTGTAAATAGAATTTCAGAGTGATTCCTGGCAATTACACACACACACACACACACACACACACGCACACAAGTTTTGTCAAAAGATAAGATTTACACAAGATGACAGCTGTATAAATATTGCAAGTTATTCAGTCTCAGTGAAGGACAGAGAGAGAGACACAAAAAGGATGCTGGGACAATGATATAGATGAACCATTAAAATGCTCCCATTCTCGAAAATCCTTGAAATTTTAAACACATGAAGGACATATCTTATTTATTTCCCAAAATTACTGTGAAATCTGATTCGATCACCCTTTCAAGCTGTTCATTCCAGTTCATAACAAATCTTGCGTAAAAATAAATCATTTCATTTCTGTCTCTCAGCTCAATAAAATAAACTTTTGCCGACTGGTTGCTGACCGCCCTCCCAGTTGAAATATTCTCTCTTTAATTGCCCCAATCAAAACTTCATGATTTTGAGTACTAATAAAAGTGTTCAAAAGATTGACAAGGAAATAGAGAGAGGGAGAGAGACTTGGAGAGTTGGGAGAAATAAAAACGGGGTGCTGACAGATAAAAGCTGAGAAACAAAAAGTAAATAGCAGATGGAGAGAAGATGATTAAACAATGAAAGATAACAGCTATCATTTTCTTCCTTCATGAAAACCGGGAGTTCAGTGACTGATCCACTGACCATCAGTTATGTCCGGGAAACTCTGAACAGATCACATCAGGCTCATTTGTAAATGTCACCACAATGTGATCTATGTAACTCTGCCCTGACTCTGTGGGCAGATATAAGCCGCACTGACAGATGTTCTCACCAGATTGTGGTCCCTGGATTTATTTTCTGCGCAGAAGTGAGATGTGCGGTTTGGAACCGGCAGCAAGAATCCGGAAGTTGTGTTACCTGAGAATGAAACAGTGGGCGTCAGTTCAATGTTATCGCCGTGAACAGTCTTCCTGCCTGTGAGGGTGACCTCAATCTGACAGCCTGAAGAACAGTCACACAGATTGATGCCGGTCTCAGCATTACATTCACTTCCATTGCCATTTTTGTGAATCAAGAGAATTGTCGTATTTGGTGTTTAAATAGGTTAATTAATGGGAAGATGGACTGAAGATTACCACCGAGAAAAAAGAGGGAAAATTAAAGCAACGTTTTGTCCCGCAGAGGAATTCTAAAATAAAAAAAAATAGTGTGTTAGGCGTCGTGTGAGAGAAATCGAAGAGAGAGGTTAAGTGAGTGATCAGATCTGTTTTCGGCACTGAATTTCCCTTGATGAGATTTTTGTGCTTCATCTTTTCAGTCGCAAGGCGACTCGCGCAATTTTTTTTCAACTAATAGCTGGATCGGTCTCTTGGGTACCAGTAAAACTGAAGTATTGGAGATTGAGTGAGAGAAGAGAAGTCATCCGATTTAGGCACAATCTGAGACAGAGAGAGGGAGAGAGAGACAGAGGGGAAAACAGAGAGAAGAGAAGGAGCCAGGGACAGAGAGGGGGACAAGGAAAGACAAAGAGAGACAGAGAGTGGGAGGGAGAGAGGCAGGAATGGCGGGGAGTAGGGGAGAGGGAGAAAGAGGCAGGGAGAGAGGGAGAGAGAGAAAGATGCACACTAATGCCATTCCACATATGGTGAATGATCTGCTCAGTGTTTCTGGCATTTCTTTTTCAGGCCCCATGCATCTGCAGTATATTTTTTTATGAACAACAGTTATTTGATCGGATTAGTAAAAGGATGGCCAATGAAGGGGAAGCTTTATGGATTGATTTAGACGAGGAAACTGAGATAAATAAATTTCGGAGGGAATACCAGAGCTTCGGGGCTAAGCAGTTGAACACATTCCAAATTGAAAAAAAAACAATCATTTAAAATATAACAATACAAACTGCAAAAAGTCAAACGTGACATAACTGTCAAGACTTGTTCTATGGCAATTTATTTTCTTTTTTTCTGGGAAACAGATAAGCAATTAATGATTGGTTAAATATTCAGCCTGTTGGATCCATCTGAGATATTGTAAGTCCACAATTCAGTCTCACACGAATGCTTTTAATAAAATGAGACAGACGAAACATTTTTCGCTAAAATCTGTGGTAAATTGACGCAATGCAACACAATATTCAACTATTAAAATTTGTCTCAGCAGGGATTGCCTGACGGTGTTACAATGAATGCTGCACCATTCTTCACATACTGACCTGTCCCCCAATGACATTTAATCACTTAGAAATTGTTGGAACGTTCACGCTAAACACAATAACGGAACAATTCGGCGTTTCTCACAGTTACTTATAGATATTAGCAAAAAATAAACCTATATTTCCAAACAAGAATGACTGGTATCGGACAGGCACATCCGATGTATATCGTGATTGATAATATCTTGACAGGAAACATATTCATTGTTCTATATTGAATTAACAGAGAGAGGTTCTTCCGTCATGTAAAGAGACAAACCTTGTGGAATATAAAAATACATTGGATCTCATTTAGCATAACCAGATCCGTGGTGGACATTAGTACTAATTGAGAGGACCTAATGTCACATAAATAGCGGGATGGTCCAGTGTTGATTAACGAGAGATACGAGCGAATTTAATATAAAGAGGGTCAGGGTCTACCGCCATATAATTAAATATTGGAGCTGGTACAAAATAAGTAGAAATATGGACTGGTGTGATGTAATCAGTGAGATGGTCCCGTTAATTCATAACTAATAAAGCAGTGTCTTCTGTATACTGGCCCTTTTGCGAGTGGGTGACAGTTTCTTCCTAATGAGGAAAACATTCCCATTCATAGCTTTGAATTTTGTACTGAATCTCCCATAGGCTGCTCAGTTCTAAGAGAAACAAACTTAGTGCTCAGCTGTTATGATAGTGGAAGTATATTAACTAACGTTAATATCATTAACGTCAAACTCTCAGACCGTGGGCCTCGCATGTTTCCAGATGTCATTTTAAGAATTGATGGAATTTTTACGTAGATTCCCATTAATCATTGCCATCGAGACAGATAACATTCAAGACTAGGAATAAAACTTGCCCCTGACAATCAAATACGTCCATGTATTATTGGACACTGACCTCACACTTTAGACACAGTGAACTAAATGGCATAATGTAAAACACAAAATGTGATCAGTTAACAGTCTTATCTCACAGGAATCTGCATCATTTTTGAAACAGATGGTAATATGTTCAATTCCCACAACAGATACCTGAACTCATGATCCAACCTGTGGCCCAGTGATGAATGTTCAATTATTTCATTATTAGATACGATGATACCTAATTGTAGCAATATTGTATTAAACTGGTAATACAGAATTTTGAAATAATGCTCTGGGGACAGGCGTTTAAATTCCAACTCGACAGCTGGGGAATTTCAATTCAATTAATTTGATTCAACTGAAATAAACATTCTTCTGTAATTAATAACAATCATATTTCATCAAAGCTCATCTTCTTCTCTAGTGGCTTTAAGGAGAGGGAACTTTACTTCTTACTTATAAAGTATAGACAATTGTCAGAAGAAGCAGCAGGCCTGAGGATTGTGAATTAAACGAATGAAGACAACATTATTGGGGGGGTGGGGTGGAAATAGATTATGAGAGTAAAACTGCAGGGAACATTACACATATAATGGCGGCACAGTAGCACAGTGGTGAACATTGCTGCTTCACAGCGGCCGGGATTCGATTGCCCTCTTGGGACACTGCCTGGGTGAGCTTGCACGTTCTCCCCGTGTCTACGTGGATGTCCTCTGAGTTCTCCGACTTCCATGCAGATTCTGTGTTGGTGAGAAGAATTCACCCGGATAGGCTCCAGACTGTGGTGACTTGGGGATTTCACGGTAACTCCATTGCAGTGCTAATGTAAGCCTGATCTGCGACTTCTTTTTAAAATAAACTACTTATAAAAGCGCCTATGAATATTTGAATGGACAAAGATTAATAAAGACAAATGTACGAAACTTGCATTCAGAAACCAGAGAAACTATAGTGGGGAAGGAAGAAATGTTGGTGGAATAGACAACAAAGTTTGACTCCATCTTCACAAAAGAGGACACAAGTACCATTCAAAACATGTTATGGAACCAAGGGAATAGTTGGAAGACGGCATTGAAGAATAATGGTGTTAGTCGAAAAATCATGTTGGTGAAATTGATACGGTTAAAAGCTGAAAAATCACCAGGGCCTGATAATCTACATCCCTAAATATGAGGGGAAATGGCCCCGGGGAATATTGGATGCATTGGTGTTCATCTTCTAAAATTCGATACACTCTGGAGCAGTTCCTACAGATTGTAACTCCAATGTATACAATGGAAGAGAGAGTAATAATGATGAATTACAGCCTGATTTTTGTATCAGTGAAGATGTCAGAGACTGTTATCAAAGATATGATAGCAAAATATTTGAAAGGCATCAACGGAGTTGGATGAAGACAAGATGATCTTAAGAAAGCCATGCTATTCTTAACAAACATACTTGCGTTTTTTAGTTCGTATAAATGATAGAATTGGCAAGGGGTAGGGGGTGGACCACCGTACGTGGTGTATTTTCACTTTCAGAAGACATTTGGGAAGGTCTCTCATAATATATTAGAAGGCCAAATTAAAGTAACGTATAGGCATAGGTATATAAATTATTGACAGATAAGAAAGTGAGAGTGGAAGTAGATGAGGATTTTTTCCGAGTGTTTTTTTCAGCTCCTAGTGGGGTACCACAGGGTCCCAACTTACTTTATTTATTCGTCACAAGTACGCTACAGTAACATTGCAATGAGGTTCCGATGAAAATCCCTGAGACGCCACACTCCAGGTCATTTTCGGCGACACACACCTGAGGGAGGATTTATGCTAATGCACCTACGCAGAATGACTTTGGGACTGTGGGAGGAAACCTGAGCACCTGGAAGAAACCCACATAGACACGGAGAGAACGTGCAGATAGCGTACAACAATGACCCAAACCGGGGTATAAACCCAGGTCCTCGGCACTGTGGCCAGTGGGATCTGGATGAGGCAATCAATTGTAGCATGTCCAAAACGGCAGGCGATACAAAGTTTGACAAAAGTGTGAACCGTGAGGAAGGTCCTGGGGGTAGCGCGGGGGGCTGGGGGGCAGGGGTGCAGGGAAGGGGGCTTCAATGTGATCTGGACAATTTGAGTGAATGGGTGAACACGGAGCAGACGCCTTACAACGTGGGTAAATATATAGTTATATACTGGTGTGTAAAGCCGAAAGCAACATATATTAGGAAGTGTGAGTAAAAATGGATCCGGGTGTCCTTTTTCACCACTCAATGAAATTTTAGAGGCAAGTACAAGAAGCATTTAGGAAGGCTTTTGTTTCAAGAAGACATGAGTTCAGAATTAGGGAAGTCTTACTGCAGTTATGCGGGCCTAGAAAGAGTGCAGAAGGGATTTACTAAGTTGTTATCGGGGTTTGATGGTTCGATTTATAAGGAGAGGTTGGATCGACTGGGCCTTTTTTTACCCCCTCTGGGGCATAGAAGGCTGAGGGGTGATCTTACAGATTTCTATAAAATGATGAGGGTCACAGATCAGCAAGATAGTCTTTATCTTATCCCAAAGATGGTGGAGTCTAAAACTAGAGGGAACAGGTTTAAGGTGAGCGGGGAGAGAAACAAAAGTTTCCAGAGGGGCATTTGTTTCCACAGAGAGGGTGGTGAGTGTCTAGAACAAGCTGCCGGAGGTAGTAGTAGACGTTGTTACAATTTTGTGTTTTAAAAAGCATTTAGCCAGTTACATGTGTAAGATGGGTATAGAAGGATATGGGCCAAATGCAGACAATAGAGATTTGTTTTGGTGTTTAAAAAAGGGCGGCATGGGAAAGTTGGACCGAAAGACCTGTTTCCATGCTGTAAACCGCTGTGATTGAGATGATTGGCTTTAAACAACCACAGCCATCTTACTCTGTGCTCGGTATGCCTGCAGCCAGTGAAATATTTACCCCCGGATCCCCATTGATTGAAGCTTTGCTCAGGATCCTTGCTGTGACAGTCGGTCAAGTGCTGCACTGATGTCGAGGGCAGGTATTCTCACCTCACTTTATTAAATCAGCTAGTTCCACTATATTTGGAGTAAGTTTAAATGATTTCTGGAAATGAGTGTTCCTAGTGGGACCCAAACAGAACATCACTGACCAAATTATTATTATTGCCATTATTATTATTATTATTATTATTACCATTATTATTATTATTATTACCATTATTATTATTGCTTATTCAATAATCCTTGATACTTTCTACTGTGTTGACTGAGTTCCGCTCATTGGGCGGAAGTTGGTCGAGTTGAATTTGTCCTGCCTTTTGCGATCAGGCAAGACTGCCAAAATTCTACAATGTTGTGTCTTTGATAGTGTCATAGCTGTACTTGAATAGATTGGCTGGGACACAACTAGTCACAGAACAAAAATCGTTATTATTGTTGCTGAAGTATTGTCAGGACGAACAAGCTTTACAGTGCCCAATGCTTTTAACATGGGGTTAGACCACAAATCATTCATGAACATATTGCATGACCGAGCGGGCTCCAGGAGATGAATGACCAACTCCTGTCCCTATCCTGTCCCTATCTTCCCATGTTATCACGTGAAATGAGTTGAACTGCTGGGAGACTGGCATCTGTGATGCTAAGGACCTCAGGAGGAGGCCGAGATGGAGCATCCTCTTGGCACTTCTGGCTGAAGATATTAACAATTGTTTCACTCTTCTTTCTTTTCCCTCTTGCCAAGCTCCCCATCTTAAACATTGCGGTGTTTTTTTTTGAGGCTGCTGCTGCGTTTTTTTTAAAAACTACCATTCAGGACTGTGCGCGGGAGAACTGCAACGTTACATCCTACCGGTAAAAATTCGGATCAGAGTGATGGTGTGATGTATACATTGACATGTACCGGTGCAAATTAGTTGAAACAAGGTGCCATATGATATATTATATTGTAGTCAGAGACAGGGCCCATTCCACATATGTACATATGGAGGCCAATTCAAAATGAATGGACACAGAGTCCGGTGTAGTATTTATTGAAGCAGTGCCTGAATCACCGAATGATCAAGATTTCAATTCCATCTGCTGGCAAAACTCTACAATTACAGCTAACTGTGACAATATCGTTATCAGGTATGATGAATGATACTAATGTATCAAGAACTCACACCCATAAATATAATACCACATCGCCTTCTGTGGAAGGTGCCAAAATTTAAGGTGCAAAGAATTGCATATGTACGCTGTTGAATAATGTAGGTTAGTTCGTGTCCCATTGGAATCTATCTAGGGGCCTCAATTATTTGCAATATTCATCAGCGACTTAAATAGTTACAAAAATAGTCAAATATCCAACTGATATTGATTAAGTTTTTTTTAGAAAGTACAAAGTTAAATTTAGTTAATGTCCAGTGAGATTTGGAGTGCCGGAGCAGAGCTTCTTAAAATGCCACGAACTGATGCAGAAAACAGCCAAGAAGGCCAACGGAATGCTGGCCTTCATATCTAAAGGGTAGGGGTATAGGGATGCAGGTGTTGTGCTGCAATTGTGCAAAATCTTTGTTAGACCCCAATTACAGAACTCTGAGCAGGTATGGGCAACAAACTTTGGAAACGTGTTCACCGTGGAAGGAGTTCAACGCAGGTTTACACGAATTATACCTGATTTTAAGGGGTTAGGTTGCGAGGAGAATTGAGACAAATTAAGAGTTTTTCGCTCGAATTCAGAAGTTTGGAGGGTGCGCTCACAGAAATCAACAAAATATTTACAGGGAAGGACAGAGTTGACAAGGATAAAATGTTTCCACCTGTTGAAGGCACGAGAATAAAGGACCATATTTTAAAAAAAGGACAAGCCATGCAGGAGAGTTGATACCAAGCATTTCTACACACAGAGAGTAGCGAAGTTTGGAACTCTCTTCCTCAAACGCCGGTGGATGCTGGTTCAATTGTTAAATTTAAGTCTAAGGTTTTTTTTTTAATTGAGCAGGGTTATCAAGGGATATGGATCGTGGACAGGTGCATGGAATTTGGTTACAGATCAGCCAAGATCTTAAAGAATGGCGGGGCGAGTCTGTAGAGTTGAATGACCCACTCCTGTTCCTATATTGCCAATCCAGCCTCAGAGTAAAATACCTCAATTCATGTTAATGTATTTGTGTTAATCCTGGTTAGAAGGAAGAATGTTGACCAAGGCTCTGCTGGAGACCATGGCACCTTCAACGTCCACATCGGCAATCATGGCGTTGGGGAACGTTTATTCCTTCATCATTCCACCTGAAAGATAGTTGGGGTCATTATCCCTGAAGCCTCCCAGGAAGGCAAGGTAGAGTCTTAAGTTGAAGGAAAATGTGTGTATTCATATGTGTGTGTGTGTGTGTGTGTGTGTGTGTGTGTGTGTGTGTGTGTGTGTGTGTGTGTGTGTGTGTCTAGGTGCATGTGCATATGAAAAAAGACAATATGTGAGACAGAGTGAGAACAAGAGAGAATGTGTGGGTGTGTGTTTGGCTGATTGCTTTGCCTGGAAAATGTCGAGTTGTGCACAAATCAATTTCACAATGTTCCAAATATAACAATCCACTCTCATCAACCTCATCATTTTCACTCTTTCCAGCTTCGATTTGAAGATCCACCATCAGCAGGATGTGACTCTAGACAGACAGCAGTATGTGTAATTGGGCAATGCCTTCTGAGATGCCCTGGGATACCATTCTGCTGTCAATAAGTTAAGCACAGGAAACAAAAGTTGGCCTTCCCAGCCATCATCCCATGGGAGAATAAATGAAATAAAACACAAGCATACATGTTTATGTAGTATAAAATATACCATCTCTCTGTATCAACTCTCGCAATCTGCCTGTATTTATTTCTATCCAACGATCACAGTGTTTGGTTGTGTTGGAGAGATCATCATTGTTGCTACCAAGGTGCCGGAGAAGCTGGAAACTTTATTTTCCTAAGAAATGGGAAGTATTGGTATAGGTTTACAACTTTAAAAAAACAATTAAGTTGCCTGCAGTACTGTTGCTGGGCAGATTTGTTTATAAATAGGCCCCATTGACAATGCTAAGAGTTTGAAGTTGGCTTACAGCCAAGCGCTCAGTACTGAGTAAACAGATCTTTGAGTTACTGAACAAACACCGTCAGATGTTTCCTGTAAATATTTTCGGGTGTTTGGCAGCAGGTTGGACTGCTGCCAAATACTGCGTCGGACAGATTAACGTGAATCTGTAAGGGTAGACTGGAACTTAGTAATATAATAATTGTTTGATTTCCACAAGAAAGACACTTTTTAAATGGCGCTCTTTCTCAGCAATTTTTTTAAATGAATGCATTGTTCACTATGTGATTAAACAATATCAGAAACTAGTAAATTGGCCAGGTGCTATTTCATTTTTATAACTTCCAAATAAATGCCCTTTCAACAAATAAAGCCATGTTGTGAGCTACGGAATGATATGCATGGAGGAGATTTTGATGATCCCAATCCCTCAGTCCAATGTGTAATGGCCCAAAAATGAAAATAATTAAAAGTAGAAGGAAACCATATAACTGCCTTGAACAGCGCGGATTCTTGGAATATTCTCAGTGCTCTGCCCCTCTCTTACATTTGATTAGCACCATGTTCTGTTGTGCAGCACAATCTGATTTCGACCATTACCAGTCCTTCTCGTAGCTGCTAATCTGTGAAGAAATGACCTGTTCATACCCTGGTCCAGTGGAAGGAAAAACATTTATTCTTGTGATATTGTGCAATATGCTGCAAAGTCCTGATATCCTGTTTTCACACTACGAGTGAATGTTAGACAGCGGTTGGCTGATAAAATGAGCTGCAATGATCTGGATGCTGACGGAGAACTTTCCTGATCCCTGTGTCCGTTCTGATTCATTAAATTCTCTGTCCAAAGTTGATTTTAATTTCATGTTTCTCTGTCAACTCAAGTAATCAGAAGTCAACCAATTTTCTTTCACCGTTAATTTTCACAAGGTCAAGTAGCTATTGGGGAAATATAAGGTGTAACATTGCATCATATGAGGATTTTCTTTTTGAATGTATTTGTGAGTTGTACGGTGGCATCTTTGGAAGCACTTCTGCCTTAAAGCGCCAGGGACACAGTTTCAGTTCCAGATTTTGGTCTATGTGGAATCACTACCTGTGTGCAGTCTGCACATTCTCCAGTTGTCTGCCTATTTACTCACACTGTCAAATAATGTGTCGCTTAGGTTGATTGGCGATGATAAATTGACCCATAATGTCAAGGGATTTAGCAGTGAATATAGTTGGGTGTTGGGGATAGGGCCTGATTAGAAATAGCGTTTGGTGCGTGCCCGATAGGCCAAATGGCCTCCTTCTGCTCTGTAGAGATTCTATGAACATGGGCACCGCTGGATGACCAGAATATATTGGCTAACTCTTGCCAAGGGTAATGGAGAGCCAACCACATTGCCGTGGCTTTGGTATTGCAGATAGGCCAGACCAGTTAAGGACGGCAGATTCCCTTCTCTAAAATACATTAGTGAAGCAAATAGTTTTTTTTACACAATCGACAATGATATCATGATCATAAGTAGATTCTTATTTCCGGATGTTTTTACTGAATTTAAATTCTACCATCTGTTGTTCTGGGATTCGAAGCCAGTTCCTGAATATATTAGTTCAGCTTGTGGATGAATTGTCAGTGACACTAACAGTAGGCCATTGATTCTCTTCTTCATATACCCGCTCTCAAATTACAGTGATAGCTATTCACACCGGAAATACAATCATCCCAGCTTTTAGTTACATAAATCGATAATAATTCCTCTAATGAATTATATTTTTGCTGCAATGTGTTAGAGACACAAAATTATTGCTAATCAGACTGACGTATTTATCCTGATAATCAAATGCAATCTTCTTTATGTTTATTCATTGTGAAGGGGTGCAGAAATGAAGGGGCTTAATTTAAAATCTTTTTTCCTCTCTAATACAGATGCTCAAATGCAATTTCACCTCTTGGACTAGCAGAGACGTTACAATGTTTTTCACTCTCACTGCCTCAGTGTTAGTCTTTCTCTTGAATGTTCCAGTGCCAGCAATCAATTAACTGGGAATAATTCTCAGTATTTTTGATATATTTTATTTGATTTCATTTGATTTATTCTTATCATATATATTAGTACACAGTGAAAATTATTCATTCTTGCACACTATACAGACGGAGCATACCGTACATAGGGAAGGACGGGAGAGAGTGAAGAATGTTATGTTGCAGTCATAGCTCGGGCCTAGAAAAAAAGAATCAATTTAGTGCGAAGTGGATCCATTCAGTAATCTGATTGCAGCAGTAAATAAGTTGTTTTTGAATCAGTTTGTACGTGTCCTCAGATTTTGTATCTGTCCCCGATGGCAAAAGATGAGACAGTATGCCCGGGGTGCGTGACGTTTTGTTTTCATAGTTTATTTTTCATATTTTAAAAAGTGTCGAATCGGAGGTTGTGTTGACTCAGCCAGAGGCAGAAACCGGGCGCCCCTGACGCTCCCTGAAACTGATCTGTAAAGACACAGCGTTCAATATTGGCAGCAACAGTATGGTCTGGGTCTGACCAGTCCCTATAACCAGTCTCAGTGTCTTCTTCAGTATGATAGTCATGGAACAACCTACAATTCCTCCGCCCCAGAGATTTAGAAACTATTTACTCTGCCCAAAGACACTTCAAACAACGTAAAGAGAAAATATCGGAAAATCTCAGCAACTCTGGCAGCATCCGTTAGGAGAGAGAAGCTTTGTCAAAAGGTCACTTGGACTCGAACCGTCAGCTCTTTTCAATCCTCACAAATATTGCCAGGCCTGCTGAGAGTTTCCAGTATTTTGTCTTTTGGTTTTAATTTGCAGTAATTTGTTTTTATACTTCAAACGACATCTTCACTTTGGAAATAACTGGAAATGGAAGATTCCTATATTTATCCTGTCTGCCCTACATAGGCTCCAGTTCCACTGTAATGAAACGACCCTTTGCCACTACAGAAATTGCCGGGTAGGCCAGTCATTTGTATCAAAGCTGCTATAGAAAATCAAATAATAAAATCATCCAGAGGGCAGGTTTCAACAAGGTGGTTCACAATCGCCTTCTCAACAGGGACAACTAAATGTTGGCTTTGTCAGTGATGCTCACATCCATTGGATCAATAACAACAGGGTAAAGTGCTGCAGATTCTGGAAATCTAAAACGACAACAACACAAATGTTACTCAACAGGTCAATGTGCATCATCAGAGAGAGAACTAGATTCACATTAAAGATCGATGCCAGGATGCAAAATCTCATTGATATAATTCTAAAGAACAAAACTGTTCTCTCCAAGACAGTAGGACTGGGGGGCACAGCCTCAAGATAAAAGGGGGGCGGTTTAGAACGGAGTTGAGGAGGAACTTCTTCACTCAAAGGGTGGTGAATCTCTGGAATTCTCTGCCCGTTGAAGTGGTGGAGGCTGCCTCGCTAAATATTTTTAAGACGCGGGTTGATGGGTTTTTGATAGGAGAGGGGATTAAGGGTTATGGGGAGAGGGCGGGAAAGTGGAACTGAGCAGCGACAGATCAGCCATGATCTTATTGAATGGCGGGGCAGGCTCGAAGGGCTGGATGGCCTACTCCTGCTCCTATTTCTTATGTTCTTAATACTGATTCTTCAAACGAAATCACACATTTACGGTCAAGTTATCACATCTCGGTTTGTGGTAATTTGTTGCACGCAAATTACCTGCTGTATTTGCAACATGACAGCAGTGACTAAATTCAGCAAAAGGACATCAGTGAGTTTTAAGAACAAATAAAGAGCAAGGAACAATACAGCACAGGAGACAGGCCCTTCGGCCTTCCAGCCTACGCCACTCAAACTTTAGGACGATATGAGGTCGGATAAAGTGTGCTATAAATGCAAGTTCCACCACAATGAACGTTGTAATTCTTTGGAAGCGTTGAGGTTAATGCGAACATGGTCAAGCTTGTGCCTGATCACAACAACATAACATCATAGAATCCATGCAGTTCAAATGGAGGCCATTCGGTCTAACAACTCTGCAGCGGCTCTCCAGCAGAGCATCCTACCTGGGTCCAGCCTTCACCCTATCCCGACAGCGACGCATAATCACAGGCTAATCCCCCGAACCTACACATCGTCTAACATTAATAAGAAATTGAGCAGAGACAATCCACCTTGGACCTGGGAAGGATGCTTTGCTGGATAGCTGGTGCAGACTTGATGAACCGAATGGTCTCCTTCTGCACTGTCGGGATTCGATGTTTCTACTTTGCACATCATTGGACGCTAAGGGGCAATTTATCAGAGCCAATTCACCTAACCTGCACATCCTGGGACTGTGGAAGGAAACTGGAGCACTCGGAGGAAACCCACATGGATATGGATAGAATGTGATAACCACACACAGTCACCCAAGGTTGGAATCGAATCCGCTTCCCCGTCGCCTGTGAGGCAATAAAGCTAATAGTATCCCTTAGTGATAACCACACTGGATTATTTTTATTATTCTTCCCTGTGTGAGCGTGATCTCTATTTGTAACAGGAGTACTTCAGACATCAGATCTCTGTTTTTTTTTTAATTTAACTTGTTTAGTTTAAACAGACTAAAACCTCAATCAAATTGACATTCAGTGGAATATCTGCCTGTTCACAGATGTTTTATTAATTGTGACAACAGAACTTTCAGCTCTAATTCTGAAATGGAATGTATCATTTTCTTTTAATTAAATAAAACTGGTGTTATGAATGTTCAAAAGTTTCTATTCATTTTGAACCAACTGTTAATATTCTTAAAATAAATCGCTATTTTGAGTTGAAACTGATCAATAAGTGGCGGTTTATCTGGTTTTGCTGTCTTGAACATTTCATTATAAACAGTGGGGTATTTATGGAAATAAATATAAAAATAGCAGTTTCAAATTAGATTGTTGACAGACAAAAACACAACAAATGTTTCCCCACCAACACAGCACAGAAATAGTGATAACCATGCAAATCAATCAACGGATTCCAGTAATGGTTGTTTTTCAACATTATTTATTCATCAGTTATGTCAGGAAAAACATCATGATGATATCTATGTTCGGAATTAGGAAATAATACATTTGATCCCGAAATAAAATGACACAGAAAACACAGAGTATCTCCTGTGTTTCAGCTCTTTCTCTGTCTTTCTCCTGTCTGGTTCTGTGTCTTGTCTCTCCACGATGGTTCATCGTCTTCACTCCACAGATAAAGTCAATGTCTGTCCAATGTATTCTCTCAGCCAGTGTTATAGGATTCTAAAATAATGTAATTCAATGAATTGGAATCCGTCAGTGAGATTTACTGTAAAAGATCTCTGGAATATTCTATGATTCCTTCTGTATCTAGCCTCGGCTGTACCTAATGATAAGAATTCGATGTGTCAGCACTAAGGGATCTTTCCCTAGATTTAGCTGGTGTTGTCCCTGTCCTTGGAGTATTTGACTGGACAATATCGAAGAATATTTACTCTGCATCTAAATTCAATGTAGGTGCCTTTTGGATGTTTGATATGAATTTGTCCATATCAAGATTTAAACCATATCTAATCTCAGTTGTACCTGACCTGGGTATGTTTTATTGAACTGTGTAGACAATCTTTCCCCTGTACCTAGCACCTGCCTCCTGAATAGCTAAAGGAAGAGTGCAGGAGAGGTTTTACGTAGAAGAGAGTCCATTCTCTTTCTGCCTTCACTTTGTTTGACCAGACTTTGTAGAGGGTGGTTCACTCTGTTTCTAGACAGTGTATTGTTCTGGAGAAATTTGATTCAGTTAGTCTAGAGAGAAATTCACTTTGTACTATTTCATACGATTCCTGCCTTGAGAGAGTTTAATTTGGCAATGCAGAGGGAATTGTGCATTCTGCAGCTAACCACCATGCTACTCATGTCCTGTTTGGTGTGACAGTCAGCCATCTCTGCACATTTCATTGGGATTGAATCTGTGTCTGTAAATTACAGTACATTTTCCCCCTGTCAGCTTATATTTGAGGCCATGTCTTTCTTTATTTTTCACTAGACCCTAACTCTTTTTATTTTGCACGTAGAGTGTAATATTGCCTGCCTCTACTCATATTAAACTGAATCTTTTATCTGTTTGTACTAAATTACACGCTGTCCCTGTTTATATTATACATCTCAATGTTTCTGTTTCTATAAAGTGAGACGTTGTCTCCGTTTATATTATCTTAGATCTGTCTCTGTTTGGATCAAACTGGATGCAGTCATATTTCTGCAATTGACCGTGTGCACGTTTATATTGCATTGGACATTGTCTCAGTTTTTAATGCACTGGTCAATGCCAGTGATGATTAAAGTGGCTGGAAGAACACAATTCTCTGCATCCTTCTGCAAGTGCAAACTCTATGAGGATTTAGACACTGGAAAAGAAGAAGCGACATCTGAAATCGACCTCAGCTGACTGCATTGAAAATGGATACCAAGCCCTGTGTATAATGCAATGTCAACAAAGAACAAAAATCAAAGAAAATTACAGCACAGGAAAAGGCCCGTCGGTCCTACAAGATTGAACCAACTAAATACTGTTGATCAGATTCTGCCCATTTCAGGATCCTGCCTGATAGCAATGTTTTTAATCCCAACATATTATCTTCTTCTCGCGGAACCCTCTAGTAACACTGGCATAATTCAAACAGAGGCATGGTTAAGTGCAGAAATAACACTGATACAGTTTATTGAGATATATGCAGAGTCAGTATCAAATATTACACTTCCAGATAAAATGTCTAGCGCAATGTAAACTGAATTCTAGTCTAACAGAGTATTAACAGAGCCAGACTGTATTTCAAAATGAACACGGCCTGATCCAACAAAGTAGAAATGAGTTTGTGCCGAGTGCCATGTGGGGATGGTCAAATGCCAAATTCCAATGACACTGACATTCCATTAAAAAAAAATTAAAAAATGACATTTTCAAGGAAAAAAATACTGAGACAGTGTCCCGCGCAGTTTTACTGACATAGGAACCTGTGCGACATGAACTGAGAAAGTGCCGAGTAATTCATGATACTGGACGAGACTTATTTGAACTGAGATGGAGCCCAGTACATTAGTAATAATTACTGATACAGGACTGAGACAGGTATAAACTGAGACAGAGTCCAGTGCGTTAGTGATAATTACTGATACAGTACCCCGACTGATATAAACTGAGACAGAACCCACTTTATTTATAGTAATTGTTGTTACAAGACGCACACTGAGATTCGGACAATGAAGCAATTCGGAGGTACTGCAAAGTACATTAAAACTGATACATGACAGTCTTAAATAATCAAATACATGGACTGGTGAAGCATTAAATTAAACAAGACCTAGATCATTAACATTTAATGAACTATTAGCAAAATCAATATTACAGACCACGTGCAATGAATGAAGACATTATTTCCAGTTAAGTACACATGTTCTGAGGCAGTAAGAATTAAGGTGTGGCCTCTTGTCAGATTAGCAGAAACATGGCAGCCATAACTTAGAAACTATAATAGTAACAGGGCCTTTTGGAACGTCATCTGGGCAGAGCCTAGTGTAACACAGGCAGAGTCAGAGGCGAGTTGAATATGAGCAGAGATATGATATGTTTAACATTTCTTCATGGAATTTTGACGTCACTGATAAAGTCAACTTTTGTTCCCAAACCATAATTTCCTTTGAGAGTGTGGTGACAAGCTTTGGGAAGCTGGTGGGTGGGGTATTCTTCGACACTTTTTCCAGAATGGTGTTGAGCTTTCTGAATGGCACAAATCAGACAAGTAGAGAATATTCATTCATCTGTGTTGGAACAGACTTGGTGGGCAGAAGGGCCTGATCATGTGCTGTACTGTTCTTTGTTTTTTTTAATTTCATTCTCCTCACTTTTGCCGTGTAGATGATGGATGGGGTTTGGGAATTCAGGAGGTGAGCTGTTCACCGCAGAACTCCAGACATATGACCTGCTCTTGTAGCCACATGATTTAAATGCAGTTCAGATTTTCATGAATTATAATGCCCAGGGTGTTGATAGTGAGGGATTCTGCGCTAGTAATGCTACTTAGTGTGAAGGGGAGATGATTGCAATCTGCCCTATTGGAGAGGGTCACTTGTGTGGCATTAATGTTACTTGCCAGTCAGTAGCCCCAGAGTGAATGTTTTTGAAGTCTTGCTTGATATAGACAAATACTGTGACAGGGGGGAATCGGAAGTGGTGTTGAACTTTGTTCAGTCATCAGTGAATATCCCACATATGAACTTTATTGATGGCTGAAGCTTGGGGCTAGGTCACTAAGCTGAATAATTCCTGCAAAACCCTGTGACTGAGATGATTGACCACTCACATCCACAGCCATCTCCCTTTGTGCTCCAGCCAGTGGACTGTTACCCCCCTGATCCCCATTAACTGCAGTTTCTCTTGGGCTCCTTGATGCTACAAATGGTTAAATGTTGCCTCGATGTCAAGGGGACACACTCTCTATTAACCTTTTAATTTAAAATTTGTATCCATATTTGGACTCATTTTAACTCATTTCTACCATCGAGTGATCCTGGCGGAACAAACAAAAATGAGCATCCTGGTGTGCGTGTGTTTTGTGAAATGTGTCACGTTTTATAGAAATTGATTTCAAAATGATCACTTGCATCTTTCCATTTACAGAACATGGTGGGTGCACAATAAACACATCCAATTCAGATTGGTTTCCTTTACATATGTCACCCTTTCTGGTGATTGAGGAGGACAATTTTTGAAAGGTTAGCTCTGCCACAACTATTGCCCATTAAGCTACCGTGTATCATTGTGTGTTATCATTTTTATATCGTGAATAGATATTAAGAGCTTTGTTGTAGAGCCAGTTATCACCAAAATTCTATAGTCCTTTGCGTGCTGACGTTGAATGGTTTAGCGAGATCGACTGAAGTACGTTAAAGATATGGACATATGGAACATGGAGAAGTTGTTGCCTGGAGTAAATGTTCCAACACAGGCACGACACTGCACATCAGTAACACCTGGTCTACAAGCACATGATGTATTTAAAGTGTGACCGAGCAAAGATCTTTCCCGTGACGCTATGACAGAGCTAAGTCTATAGCTGGAGCAGTCTCTTCCAATGGCTTACTTCGCAAAAAGTGTGATGAATTTGAATTATACATCTCTTGTGGAATATTGGGTATCAAGGTGCACAGTCGTAATTTCTGTTGCTCACAGCGCTAGGGCCACAGATTTGGCTCCCAGCTTGGGTCAGTGGCTGTGTGGGGTCTGCACATTCTCCCTCAGTATGCATGGATTTATTCTGGGTGATCCTGTTTCCTCCCACAGTCCCAAAAGGCATGCAAGTAAGGTGCATTGGCCAGGCTAAATTGTCCCTCAGTGTACTCGAACAGATGCCACAATGTGGCAACTCGGGGATTTTCGCAGTAACTTCATTGCAGTGTTAATGTAAGCCTACTTGTGACATTAATAAAGAAACGTCAAACCTTAAATCTTCCAGCAGGTAAGGAGAATGACATAAATGTTCGGAACAATAATTATTATTTCCAGCAGTGAACGTTCATTGACAATTTAATAAATGCATTCACCTGTTCTCGTGCATTAATAAAGATTAGTGTATTTAACATTACTTTATGAAAGGTGGGCGACACTGTCTCCGCCAACATTTAGTCCCCAAAGTTAATTGCATTCAGTAAATTGGTGGTGAGCTGCCTTCTTCAACCGCTGCAAAACCTGCAGTGTAGGTAATCCCATGTGCTGTTTGGGAGGGTGGTCATGGATTCTGACTCAGCGACAGGATAGGAACGATAATATATGTCGAAATGAGATTGATGAGTGTCTTGGAGGGGAATTTCCAGGCGGCGTTGTTCCAATCTACCAGTTATCATCAATTCATACAGGTAAACAATTATTCCACCAATTATATTCAGCATTTTGAGAAAAAAAAACAAAATACTGCGGACTCTGCAAACTGAAGCAAAAATAATAAATTCTGAAAATTCTCAACAGGTCTGACAACCTCTGTGGAGAGACAATAGACATAACGTTTTGAGTCAGGATGACCGTTTTATATCTGGAGAAATTTGAAGAGGATGATGAAAGTGGGAATTGATGGGGGTGGATCGGGATTAGGAAGTTTTTTTAATTAGGATAGAGTTAGTGATTGAGGTGATGATTAGATTAGTTAGGATGGAGAAGTTGAGTATGATTTTTGGGATCGGTATGTGAACTGATGTAACTTGTGTGTGGCTTGAAATAGTGGATAACATTAAACAGTAAACTTAAACTATTCCCACCTCACAAGAAAGTTACACAACTTCTCTGACACCTTGTTAGAAACAATGATCCTCTCGCCAGGGCATCAGGAATGCTCTGCCGAATCAGCATCCAGACTCGGAACGTTGGCCCTATTCTGTCTCTACGGATGCTGTCAGGCCTGCTGAGATTTTCCATCATTTTCTGTTTATTTTCAGTATTTCTTTCTATACGACATAGAATGGCACTTTGCTTCATATCATTTACTGATACCAACATTTACTGACAATATATATTGGCCGTTTTGTCATCAAGGAATAAAATCTGTCCTGGAATTCAATGAGGAATGGAATTAATTCAGACCGAGGATAATGAACAGCTACCCAGCAACCTCTGAGCTTCATTGACAAGTCATCACCTCAGAGTCACACAGAAAGTCCTGGTACATAGTTGGGGTGTGAGATTTTCAAAGTGATGATATTAATGAAACATTTGTATCTCGAGTGAAGTTAATGAATCTTTAAATCCCGATTCATTATTACACTGTTTTGGGAAGCAATATAACCGCTGTCGTTGTCCAGTGAGTCTCACAATATTTTTGTTACTGCCTCATTTAATTTTCACCTTGTTACCTTCAGTAATTTGGCTGAGGGCATGCGGATTGATTTGCTGTATGTGAAAGAACTGCATGTTTCAAATATTACAATCCTCCCTCCTCAAACTAATCATCTGTTTATTCTGTTTAATCTCTGTTTATTCTGGATATGAAGATTCAGCATCAGCAGAGAAATGAACCATCCGAGCCGCAGGAATACCTCGTCCTTCTCTTCGTGAGGATCAGTTTGCAAACTCCTGATAAACTCGGGATGGATTTCCCTCAGACAGTCTGAAAGAACTGAAGGTATTAGACGGCCAGAAATGGAATAAAGGAGCTGATTCAATTTAACAAATAATGAATTGCAAATGTTGATATGTAGAAGAGCATCTTTCAATACCATTTTTCACTGCTTCCAACAATCCATTCACTGATTCCTCAATCAAAATATGCAGGCATCAAACTGGCATTCATCCAAACACCATTCATTTAAATGTCATTCATTCCTGCATCAACACAGGAATACACTTATTGTTTGCGGGGATTGCGGCATAATATTAATTTAGTTGATCCAGTGATCCAGTGGCCCAGGACAATGATGTGAGGACAGAGATGTAAATCGGGCCATCGCAGCTGGTGGAATTTGAATTCAATTAATAAATCTGGAATAGATACAAGGATATGACTCCAGGTGGACAGTTAAAAAGCTGACTTTTTAATATCTACAGATGTGGCCTGGAAAACCAATCAGTTCGAGGGAATTTGGGACAGGCAAAAAGTGATGGTCTTTCCAACCAAATATCCCATGAAAACTTAAAGAGAAGTAAAATACAAAAATATATGTTCATGTATTGTCTCTCTGAGACATCTCTCAATTTTCCTGTAATTCTTTCTAGCCATCTATCAAAATATCCTGATGTGTTGGGAAAAAAATCATCATTGTTACAAACAGGGTGCCAGAGAAGCTGCATAACTTTCCTTTCTTTAGAGATGGGAAAAAAATCATCTAGATTTACAACAATAAAAACATTCAAGTGCCTCCAGTACTGTTGCTGGGTAGATTTGATTATAAATAGACCTTATTGACAACGTGAAGGGTTTTAAGTTGGCTTGCAGCCAAGCGGTCAGTACTGAGGAAACATATCTTTGAGCTACTGCACAAACAGCGCCAGATGTTTCCTGTCAATAACTTTGAGCATTTGACAGCAGCCTGGATTGCTGCCAAATACTGTGTGGGACAGATTAGCGTGAAGCTGAATGGACAAAATGGGATTCCAACATTTAAACTGTAAATGTTTCATTTCCACAAGAAAGACCCATTTTAAATCGTAATCATTCGAATCAAATATTTTCTTTCAATGTTCTGTTCATTACGTAAGTAAATAGTATCGCAAAACAATAAAGTGACCAGATGTTTTTTTTTTCATTTGTATAGCCTCCAAGTAAATGTCATTCCAATAATTAAAGTTTGTTTATTAATCTCTTTATGAAATGCGAGACAGAGAATTTGATGGTCCCAATTTCCCCAGTCAATTGGGATCAGAGCAGTGGCAAAAATGTACTGAAGTAATATTAAAAGAACATCATAAAATTGACATGAACAGCGGGGATTTCTGGAATACTTTGAAAGTTCTGCACCTCATTTAAACAGCAGTGTTTCTTTATATCCGATTTACCGTGTTCTATTGTACAGTATAATCTGATTTCTGTTATTGAAGAGTTCCTCTCATAGCTGCCAATGAGTGGAGAAATGATCAGTTCATAACCTGATTCACTGGAAGATAAAACATTTATTCTTGTGATATTGTGCAATGTGCCGCAAAGTCCTGATATCCTGTGTTCACAATACCGGTGAATATTCGGCAGTCGGTGGCCAATAGAGTGAGCTGCAATGATTTGGATGCTGAAGAAGAACTTTAATGATCTCCGTGTCCTTTCCGATTCATTAACTGCTCCGTCAAAACTAGATTTAATTTTATGTTTCTCTGTCAACTCCTTATTTAATTACCAAGAAGATGGGATTCTTACTATTTTCAAAGGGCTGTCTTCGAGATTGGGCAGTTTGACAAATATAAGGAGAAACATTGTTTTCTGTAAGAGTTTCTTCTCATCTCCAAACCCAAATTGTACAGTGATAGTCATCCACACAGAAAATAGAATCATTTTGTTCATGCCCCGCATTTAATTACAGAAATCGGTAAAATTGTTTTGATTAATTATGCTTTATTATTGTAATGTGACAGAGACTCGGAATTGCTGCGAAATAGACTCTTTATTTACCAAAAATGTTATTTCAGCATTTTTTTGATTTGTGTTCGTCTTGGGGGCGTGGTAATAAGAGCACCATATTTACAAAGGAATTTGTTTTGTTTTAAATTTAAAAAATTTTGAACTGCAATATAATCATCAGAAATAATGGAGACAATACAATGAACAGATTCAGCTAAACAAATATCCCGATACAGATAAAATGCCCATTTTAATATTAATCTATTGTAAATCTCCGAGTCCATTCTGTTGGGGGTGTGGAAGGTGGGACGTGGATCCAGGCGCCGCCTCCAGCAGGGAATCAACAGGCGGCGCCTGGAGAGCCGCCCCCTTCTGCCGGGTATTTAAATACCGCTCACTGGGACCGGAATCCAACAGCCCGGGAGCTGGTTTGTTCACTGAGTTCCTGACACAACCATTTCCCCCAAATCACCAGAAAGATGAGGTCGGCCATTTCTCTCAGTTTGTTGTTGACTTTCTTATCCCGTGAGTATTTTATTATTATTATTATTGTCCAAATCTCCCACTGTTACGGTCTTAATGTTAGCCTATCTCTGGAATGTTCCAGAGTCAGCAATAATGTCACCAGTTTAATCCTCGGGTTCTTTGATCTATTTTTACAGATGTCCAGTCGGCCGTTGTATTGACTCAGCCCGAGGCAGAGACCGGGTCTCCCGGAGGCTCCCTGAGACTGACCTGTAAAACCAGTGGGTTCAATCTTGGCAGCTACTGGATGGGCTGGATCAGACAGGTTCCCGGGCAGGGGTTGGAGTGGTTGACCCTCTACTACGATTCATCTTACACCGTCTACTACGCCCCAGGGATTCAGAATCGATTTACTCCGTCCAAAGACCTTTCAAACAGCAACTCCGTTTTGGCCATGACGAACCTTAAAATCGAAGACACCGCCATCTATTACTGTGCAAAATGGCACAGCGAGAGGAACCAGGGCTGGACCCGGACACGAACAGCTCGAGACGGAATTCAGCAACTTCCATTATAACCGAAAGGTAAATATCTGTATTAAACGTGATATAGCCGACAGTGGTCAGAGCCAAACCATTATCGTCTTTAAAAAAAAGTTGCAAAGAAAGCAAATCTAACAAATTCACAGATATAACAGGGTGAGATTTTCACTTATAGTAGTTTCAGCAATTACAACACTGGACAAATTGCTCGCTTTAATATTTCTGTCACATTGTGTTATATAAATAGCTGCCTATATTTTAAATTAGAGCAGAACTGATGGTCCATTTGAAGTGAATGTTGAGCGACAGTACTGAACAGAGTTAGTGCAGTTTTTGTACGGGTTTGTGCCGCTGTGGTCTATATCAGTGGGTCACAGTGCTCAGAAAAGCGACATCCTCATACAAAAACCTCAGAGAAGGACTTTCCTTAATATGTGATCAGTACCACTGCCGAATGACAAAAAAAAAATGAAAATTCAACAAAATAATAGGTAGAAGCAGCATTGCTTTATAACTTAAAATTGTTATAGAACTTCAGATTTATTTTATTTATTTACATGCTGAATACGCACAGAAAGTTTTAAGGTTCCTAACTCCCTTTATCAATATCATGACCAGTAAAAAATGAAGTATCTCACTGGCTCACTTTTAAACAGCATGGAAACAAGCTTTCGAAATAGCAGTAAAATCAAATCTCTGTATTTTACAGTAAACAGCCGGCAGCAGTATTTGTCATGCTGTGTCTCACTGTGACAGCTGACTACTTCGATTACTGGGGACAAGGGACCATGTTGACGGTGACTGCAGGTAAGAGCTATGCACTTATTGAGTAACTGGTGAACATGTGCCTTCGTTTTATTTTTTTGTCCATACTAATAGTTCATTTGTTTCCATATATGTGGGTTTGGTGGATTGCCGATTGTGAATTGTTAGAATGTTTCCTGTGATTCTGCTGCAAAGGGGTTTTAGAATTCCGCTGTTTCTTGGCAATAGGTGCTGCTGAGGAATTCAATTCCAAGTTGTTGTGATTTTGTATTTATCTGTTGACATTACTGTGTGGCTGTGTTATTTTAAAAGCCGAACGTCTGTTGAACAGTTCAGCGTTTCTGCAGTGTTTAATCTCGGCGACATCTAGTGGCTGCGTGTTGTATTATCTACTACACATGTGTTTGAAATCTAACCCAATATTTTTTTTTAAATTCTAAAATGTATATATTTATCCAGTGAAAATGTTCCACTCACTCACAGTGCTGGTGCTGCTATGCAATATTTTCTGGTTATTGTAAACATTAATTACTTTGATGGGCGAATTGGCTGGAATTTATATTAAACATTTCTGTAAATGTTACATTTGATTCTGTTGTTAGTGTTTGTAGAATTGTGCTGCTTCTGCATGAAGCCGGGTTCAGTCTCTCAGCGTGCTTTTTTTTCTGGTGAGGAGATTATGTATCTGGGTGACTTTAAATACGTAAAATTTGTGAATTAATTTTGTGTTTCTGCATTGTTTGAACTTAGTGACACTGAGCTGTAACACGTTTTGTGATTGAATACCAACATTCTGCGGATTCGCAACTGCTTAACGCATGATGCAAGCAGAAACCAGACAGGCTTTATTGTATTTGTATGTTTAAAACCTGAGGGGATAGCGGTTTACACCACTCGTTTAGAACATAGTTTGTTACTGCATTCACAATTTAGAATACCTGCAATGTTTAATCTCGGAGGCATTTGATGGCTGGAACTTTTATCATCCAAATGTTTAAATATGTTTGAAATGTGACCTAATATAAATAAAATGTGATAAAGTTGTTATACTAATTTCTTGGACATATTCCACGTCCTCGCAATGCTATTAGTTTTATCCCAGATTTCTGTTTAGTTTAATAATTGGTTAAGAGCTGGTTTGCTAGATTCGATATTGAGATTTTTTTTGCAATGTTACATTTGATTCTGTTGCATGGATAATTGAGCTGTTTTTTTGAGAAACGGATTCATTCCTTCATTGATGTATTTTTTTTTGTTTTTCTGCTGAGGAGATTCTGTGGTGCAGTCACTGGGAATGTTTAAAATTTGTGAAATGTTTGGCTTTGTGGCATTATTATTGCGTTGTTTAAATAGTGTCTTAACGGTGCCGTTGAGAGTTTAGATGTTTTCTGGTTGAACACAAACAATCTTTGAGTTCGGAAATCCTTGTAGGGAGAAAACAAGCAGGTTTGGGGACAAAAAAACTACAAGACATCACAACATTTTTATAAATTTTAGCTAACACACAAATTCAAGTAAGTCATGACTTACAACGCTCATTCGGACACTAAGTCTTTGCTGCAATCACAAAATTCTCATGAACAAGTTTTATAGTAAAAAAACTATACGTCAAACAATTAGTAATCAGTAATATAACTCCAGATTCACCTCAGATTATTTTACATGAATAATTTGGCAGCAATCCCCTTTAATAGTTCTGTTGTGTTTTTCACACAATTAACATGACCAGAACATTTTCCAGACTGGAAATATTTTGTGACAATTCCAGAAGCTATTTCAATGATAACCTGCTGTTTTCACAGCAGCGCTCAGTTGAACAAGATACTTTGCATTAATCGGTACATCCCAGATTAAGTTCGCATTCACAGGAATACGAGTTTTGCAGAATAAGACGTTGCTTTTTGACAATTTTTGTATCGGATTTTTGTATTTTTTTATGCAGTTGCAACTAGATTATTCCTTCCAAGTATTTTTTTTAATTAGATATCGAGATAATTAATTACTAATCTCATCTCAAAATTTGTGAAATAGTTTGGCGTTTCTCAATTCTTTTTGCATTGTTACAACTCAGTGATACTGAGCGGTTCTGGCTAAATGAAAATAAAACTACGTTTGAATATTTTGGTAGGGATAAAGCAAAAAAAGCTTTCGGAAAAAGAATATATATGATAGGGCATTTTATTCATGTTAACTGATGCTGACATGTTAAAATAAATCATTAATTACGTTTCACTGTATCTCTGTTAGGGCCATTACACTACCCTGAATCTGTTACATTTGATGTGCTCATTTTCAGAAAAAAAAAATACATTTTTGCCCAGTTTTTGGGATTTGAGACAGACAGGGAGATTTTAAAAAGGCAAAGGCAGTTCTAAAATGAACATCAGGTTAATTTTTTATATTGTTTATTTTTGTTGTCGAATTTGATCAGTTAGAATCAAACAGTTTGTACAAATTTGACAGAGTGAACAGAGTTTTCTAACAAATGTAATTCGCTGACACTCAAGCAACATTGTTCACATGATTGTGTTTGAGTTGTAGTAAATTATCAACGGGAACTGGCTAGAGATTGACAAATAAATGTTTGAAATTTAAAAAGATTAATTTATATAAAAATGTTATGTTATAAAGATTATAAAAATAATATTAGCATTGCAGTTAATAATGACATCATGTCTCCAATTACTGCTGAACACAGGATAGAATTATGGGAAGAATAAATGATAGAATAGAAGAATTGACTCTATCTGAACTTTGTGTTTAATTCTTATTAAATATTATGATGAAGAAAAACTTACATCCTGCATCACGTTATAGTGTTACAGCGGATTTGAATCAATTGTACTCTTTGTGTTTGCACGGTATAATTCAGCTTTTCTTTAATTAAACAATGTGTTCAGTAATTAAGTTATGTGGATGGTCTAAATTACTATATCTCGGAAGCAGTATTATTGATTTTAAACTGCCAGGCCATTATAGTCTATCCAAACTCAGAGGTATGCATTTTTAACATGTTTGTAGATCATAATAAATTATTTGTAGTGAAAATAAAGTATGACAATATGATTAAACTGAAGTAAATGAATGGCAGATGTCTAAAAGTTTCCATTCAGTAATTTTAATTATTGTTTAACATTGTCTAAGATTGAATTGTAACTTAATTATTTAACAATGTTGGAGGGAGAAGCACGTTTGGCATGATTGCAAACCCATTTTATTACTGAGTTCAAAACAGCTGACAGGAGAACGAACTGCCAATTAACAAGAACTTAAAATATAATATTGGTGCTGATTAATTAAAAACAAAAAAACACTTGAATATTGCACTGGCATGCAAAATACAATCCGTTTTAGAGAGTATTTAATTGTATCGAAAATGAATTCAGAAACAAAACCTTTATTTCATCAGCTATGATCAGCTCAATAAAATGTTTTTCCTTGTTTTTTTTGTTGGCAATGATTTTCAAAGCAAATGTTTATTGGTTTGTTGACTTCTTACTGTGTTACTCAATCTCTCTTACGCATATTGGTTTGTTGACTTCTTACTGTGTCACTGCAGCTCTGTTAGGGACATTGAACAATTACTGTGTCACTGCATCTCTGTTAGGGCCACTGAACTGTCCTGAATCTCTTATTTTTGATTGCTCATTTTCAGCGAAACGGCATTTTTTACATTGTTTTCGAGGAGTGAGATAGTTACATAATGAGAAGTCGAAAGGAGTTCTGAAATGAATAACAGTTTAATTTAAAATAGGTTATTGATGTTCTATTGTGAGTTGAACATTGATCAATCAGTCTGAATGAAATTGATAGATTGAAAAAAAAATCTATCTGCTGGGCACTCAACTGTTTCACCGTTTCTAGCAGTTTGACTTGATATTTGACTCGGCGTCTCAGAAATGAAATCCCTAAAGCCTATTGTGACCATCAGAGAGAGCAGAAAGTTCAGACTGTAGAGGGAGAATTGTGTGATTCTTACGTAGTGATGTGCCGGCTTTGGGAATGTTCGATGAACAAATGCGAAGTGAGATTTACGATATCGTGCTCCGTAATCTAACAGTCCCTGTCCTATTCAGTATGAAACTTCACGGGGCAAATTTACTTGCATCTTTTGTTTAATCTTCTAAAGGCATTTTAGAGTTATTTGCTCAGTTAGAATTTTAATCTTCCCTAAAAGTTCCTTGAGAAAGTGTCGATATGAAGCATTCTTCAATGACTGCAGTGCATATGCTGCAGGCATCCGCCCTGCTGTTAGGCAGAAAGTTCCAGGATTTTGACCCAGCGATTATGAATGAGTTGAGATATTGTTTCAGGTCAGGATGGTGTGTGTTTTGGAGGGGAGCTTGCAGGTTATAGTGTTCATATGTGGCTGCTGACCTTGTCCTGTTGGGATGTAAAGGCAGCGGGTTTGGACAGTGTATTCTACGGAGCCTTGGTGAGTTGCTGCAGTGCATGTTGTATATAATACACACAGTGCTGGCACTGCTTGTTAGTGATGGAGAGAGTGAATAGGGTAAATGAGGGGGCGGATAATCTTGTGGGTGGCTTTGCCCTGGAATATGTCAAACTTCCTGAGTTTTTACAAATTTCGCTCATTGAAGAAAGAAGAATTAATCAATTGTGACTGACTTGTCAACGATTTAAATGTCTTTCCAACCCTTGGCCCGCGATGCGTATTGTGCTCAGTTGTGACTCACACTTACTGTATGTCCCAGTGAGTATGTGTGGAGTAAGGGGGCTTTTCCAGACTGAACCAGCCAGATAAAGACTTACACACCCTCACACACACGAATGCACAGAAACACATTATCGTAGTTTCTCACACATGCAGCACATACATACTCACACTTGATTCTCTCACACACACTGAGATGCACATTCTCTCTCTCTCTCTCTCTTCCACGTTATACATGCATTCTCAAATACAAATACATACATACTATCAGTTTCAGACCCCATACACAGAAGCACTCACACGCACACACACCCACACGCAATCTCTCTTACACATAGACACACTCTCTCAAATATGTACGGTCTCACACTTTCGCATACGCACTCTCACATGCACTCTGTCTTCCGGACTCTGTCACATATGCTCAAGCTGGCTCACATTTATTCATACATGCTCTCTCATAATTCCTCTTGCAGACGCACGTCTCTCTCTTACACACACACGCACACATGCGTGTTTTTTTTATCTCTCTTGCACACACTACCTGTACATTCTTGCTCTCTCATACTGGTTCTCTCACAATCACAAACACATGCGCACACACTAACACGCTCTCTTATACACAACCATAGTCTCTCACATAAGCAGGCTCAGGCACGCATGCTCCCTTACACACACACACACCCGAACACACACATGCACTATCCCGCTCACATTCCCTCTTCCGTACTCTCACTCCATCTCTCTCGCATTCACAATCTCTCTATCTCATACGAGCACTTGCACACACATTCTCTCACATCGGCATATACTCCTCTCTCTTTCACACATTCAGTCCCTTACACATTGTCTCACTCATACACAATCTTGCTCTCAAACACCGTCTCTCACAAACATCCTCTCACTCACATGCACCAGCTCTCCGTCTCTCACAGACGAACACGCATGTATACACAAGGTATCTCTCTTAAACATTCCAACTACCACAAACACATGTTCTCTCAACAGTTATTTCACTCACATGCACTCACACATCCACTCTAATTTTCACCCTTTTTTTCTCGCTCGCATGTACTGTCCCCGCCTCTCTCTTTCTCCACACACACACACACACACACACACACACACACACACACACACACACACACACACACACACACTTTGAAGAACAGAGACACCCTCACACACAAAGAATAACTCTTCGAACATACAGTCTCTCACACACACACACATTATCTATCTCGCATATCCTGTCTCTCACGGACACCTCTCTTCTTGCACATACAGACCACTGTCTCACACACGGGTAAAAAAACACTCATGTCTCGAACACACTCTCACACACAACTCTCTCTCTCACACACACACACACAAGTATTTCGCTCTCTCTCTTTCTCGCTCTCTCTCTCTCTCTCTCACACACACACACACACACACACACATACACACTCAAACACATTATTCTACCACCCACACACATTGCACATATCTTTCTCACTGCTATGCGATCCCATGCATACTTTCAGACACTCACGAAAATATTTTGCTTTCCAATAGGCACCCCCTCTCTCTCTCACTGTCTTTCACGTGAATGCATCACTCTCTCCAAAGTGTTGGAGAGGTATGTGAGCATACCCTCCCCCTCAAGCACAAACTCTCTTTCACAGACACACTTTACCTCACATAGACACTCTCCTTTTCACATAAACACACACTCAATCACGCACAAAATCTCACACAGACTCTCCACACACACTGTCCCCGCCTCTCCACACACAAGCACTTTCAAGAAGAGACAAACCGTCAAACACAAATAATAACTCTTCAAACACACATTATTTCTCTCAAACACACACACACATCATCTCACACACCCTTTCTCTCACGCACACTCTCCCCTCTTGCACACACAGTCCACTGTCTCACAGACGTGCAAACGCAATCTATCACACACAGGCACTGTAACACACACATTCTCTCTCTCTGACTCTGTCTGTCTGCCTCTCTCTCTCTCTCTCTCTCCATCACACATACACACACCCTCTTACAAATTTCCATCTCACATACGTCAGAGTGACTGTCCTTGATATCATAGAATAGAATCATAGGATCCTACAGTGCAGAAGGAGGCCATTCAGCCCATCGAGTCTGAATCAACACCAATCCCGCCAAAGCCCTAGTCCCATAAGCACATGCATTTACTAGACCCCCCTGACACTAAGGGGCAATTTGGCATGGCCAATCCACCGAACCCGCACATCTTTGGATTGTGGGAGGAAGCAGGAGCACCCGAAGGAAACCCAAGCAGACACGGAGTGAACGTGCAAACTCCACACAGACAGTGACCCAAATCGGGATTCGAACTGAGGCAACAGCGGTAATCACAGTGCCATCGTGTCATCACACCTCTCCCTCAACACCACCTCCGCCCCCCCACCCCCCTCGCCTGGTAGAATTTGAATGAGGGTGGGATCGAAAAGCCCGATAATACTCAAGTCAATAAGAGTCGGCGGGAAATTCTTCTCGGTTTGCAGTCATTCTTATCACAAAGCTGGATGGTAATGGTTGATGGAGATCAAACATCTAAGTTCATCCAAGTTCGGATATCACTGCAGGAGTCCGGCAGGGGACTGTTCTGGGACCAACAATCTTCTATTGCTTCATCAATGACACATTTCATCCAACATGAGGTCAGAAGTAGGGATTTCCATGTGTTACACCGGACACAAAGACACAATCAATAAGAAGGGATCTGGCTGAGACTCAGTCCGCCTGGCTCCCCAATACTGGTGTAAACTTGGTGTTTGATTCCTGTGTGACCCTAGTTTTGCTGGAAGCTTCCCTTCCAGCTCCCTCAGTCTGTCTATTTGTTCGCTGATCCGTGTTTCTGAAAGAAAGGCCCCGACATTAAAGCAGCTGCCCGGTGATCTACACTGATTCCTGACTTTACACAGCCCTGTTACTGAAAGCTGATCAATGGAGAGAATCGGGAAAAGATCGATGGAGAGGAAGAGGAGGAGGTGGCTCACTGACTCTCTCACCCTCACCCACACTCACTCACCCTCAATCTCTCATCCTCACTCATAATCTTCACTCTTTCTCCCTACCTTATCTACCTTTCCTCGCTGAGTCACCCTCACTCACTCTCCCTCACACTCACTCTCCCTCACACTCACTCTCCCTCACTCACATTCTCCCTCACTCACACTCTCCCTCACTCACTCTCCCTCACTCACTCACTCTCCCTCACTCTCTCAAACTCACTCACTCAAACTCACAAACTCACTCTCCCTCACTCACTCTCCCTCACTCACTCTCCCTCACTCACTCTCCCTCACAAACTCACCCTCACTCACTCTCCCTCACTCACTCTCCCTCACAAACTCACCCTCACTCACTCTCCCTCACTCACTCTCCGTCACTCACTCAAACTCACAAACTCTCCCTCACTCACTCTCCCACACTCACTCTCCCTCACTCACTCTCCCTCACTCACTCAAACTCACAAACTCTCCCTCACTCTCCCTCACTCTCCCTCACTCATTCTCACTCTCCCTCACTCTCCCTCACTCTCCCTCACTCATTCTCACTCATTCTCACTCTCCCTCACTCTCCCTCACTCATTCTCACTCATTCTCACTCTCCCTCACTCTCCCTCACTCTCCCTCACTCACTCTCCCTCACTCACTCTTCCTCACTCACTCTCCCTCACTCACTCTCCCTCACTCACTGTCCCTCACTCACTCACTCTCACTCACTCACTCAAACTCACAAACTCACCCTCAGAATCTCAATGGCGTTCATTCACCCTGAGTCACTCGTCCTCACCCTCTCACTCACTCACAGTCACACACATTCACTCACTCACTCTCATATATCCTCACTCACTCACCCACACTCATTCACACACACACCCACACATTCCCCCCCCCCCCCCCGCCAACACACACACAGACAATACAATTCCACCCTGATAAAAAGACAACCTTGAAAGTCTTCCCCGAGTGAACACCGACACCCCGATTTGTGTGACACCTGCAGCATATTCTCGTTGAATGAGTAAGATGTTGTTGTTTGAGAAATAAATAGTTGCTGCAACAATTGAGACAATCTTTGCTCTTCTTTGTTAATCCAATGAATGATATGCCATTTTGACACTGTATGAATGTATTTTTCTTCTTAATTTGCTAGAGGTGGAGACAGGGATGTGAGTTTCTTCAGAGATGACTTTTCCCAATTGATAGAAATAACACAATCTTAAAGGTAGATATAGGATTAAATCTGGAAATATTAGGATAAGTTCATAATTCTAATCAATGTTCAGGATAGAAGCACAGAAAATAGAAGCAGGAGTGGTCATTTAGCCCTCTGAGCCTACTCCGCCATTCACTTTGGTCAGATCTCATTCATATCCTGATCATACCTATTACCCATATCCCTCATCAATATCCTGATCATACCTAGAACCCATATAACACCAAGAGCTATATCTAATATAGAAACATATTTGTAACAACATGATTCATGACTTAATAAACGCAAATGAGAGTTTAACTTGTTCAATCGGCTATTCTTTCCCAGCGACACCGTCTCCGCCCACTCTCTACAGCCTGGTCTCCTCCTGTCAGCAACACAACTCCGACGGCGCCGTCACCTACGGCTGTTTGGCGATGGATTACTCTCCACATGTCTCCAAACTGACGTGGAAGAAAAATGGGCAGCCAATCACCAGTGGGTTTAAGACTTACCCGTCAGTGAGAAACACGAAGGGGACCTACACACTGAGCAGCCAGTTAACCATCACTGACTCAGCGAGAGAATGCCCCAGAATTGACTGCGAGGTTCGACACAGTGACTCAGACAAGAGCGTTGAAATGCCATGTAAGTGTTGTGAAACCTGGGTAAGAGAGGGGCGCTGTGATTGAACTGTATAAGGTCTTAGTTATAACCGATTTGTATCAATTTGAAAAATGTAAATTGTGCAAAATCCAGGTAAGTATCTACTGACTGACAAGTTACTCAGAACGAGAGAACCATCGAAATGTTACGGTGCAGAAGGAGACCATTTAGACCATCATGTCTGTGCTGTCCAAAAGTGACAACAAAGAAACTAGCCATTCATTTTAAGCCCACTTTCTAGTCCTTGCTTCGTAGCCTTGTCGGTTAAAGCACTTGAGATGCAGATACAGACACATTTTAAATAATCATGCTTCCTGGTGATTGAGGCCTCCACTTGGGGAATGAATTATTTCTACCTACGTCCCGTATAATTTTGTGAACCACAATTACGTCACACCTCAGCCTCCTTTTTTTCTAAGGAGAACAATTCCTGCCTATTCAATCTCGCCTCATGGCTGCAATGTTCAGGCCCTGGCAACATTCCTGCAAACCTCATCTCTCTCCAGAGTCATTACGTCATTCCTGCAACGTGATGGCCAGGACTATGCAGCAAACTCCAAACGTGGCCTAACTCGTGTGTTACACAGCCCCATCATTACATCACTGATTTTGTTTTCAATACCTCACACATTGGAGGAATTAATCCGAAATGCTTTCTTGATCAACTTGTCCAGTTGCCCTACCATCGAGAAACAGCTGTGGACATGCACTACAAGGTATTGCATTTTCTCAATCTCTCTCAACCTTCTGTTTTATTGACTACTCCCTTGCTTTGTTTGCCCTCCGCAAATGCATTGCGTGACACTTTTGACGGTTGAATTCTATTTGCCATTTCCCTGCCAATTCAACAAAACCATGGACACAATTCTTAAATCGGCAGCTCTGGTGCTAAAGTAAAAGAACTAATTTTAATTGTTGTCAATTGAATTTTCAAGTGATGCGTAAACATGTGTTTGTTGAAGGTGTCATCCCCCCAACTGTAATCCTCACCATGAGTTCCAGTGAAGAAATGACAAGCAGGAAATTTGCAACCATCGTCTGTTCAATCATCGATTTCCAGCCAGGGTCACTGACGGTGAAGTGGCTGAAGAATGGGGAACCCATGGATTCAGGAATTGTCACCTCTCCCGCCTGTCAAGTGAACGGGAACTTCTCGGCCAGCAGCCGGCTGACAGTCTCCGCTGGGGAATGGTTCAGCAAAGCGTTCTATACCTGCCAGGTCACTCACCTAGGAGACACTCAGAGTATGAACATCAGCGCATCTCAGGGTAAGAGAGTCAAACAGAGGGCAACATATATAATTCTGATGTTAATCAGAATTAGGGACCTATTAATGTTGGTACAACGCATAGAATAACTTGTAAGTTATTTTCATGTAATTTGCTGCATTAGGACAAGGCCTCCTTCAGAATTTCATCACAAAAGCAATTGTTTGTTATCCCTTCATGAGAGGTGCATTTATTTCCCAAACCCGGGGGCACTTCAATGTCAACCACGTTGCTGTGAATCTGGAGTCACAGGCATACCAGGCCAGATAAAGACAGCGGATTTACTTGTTAAAGAGGATTTGTGAACTAGAAGAGGTTTTACAGCAATGGCTTCATGACAATCATTTCAGCTTTTAATTATACATTTTTATAGAATTCAGATTTAATATTTGCAATGATGGGATTCGAATCTGCGTCTCCAGAACCTTGCCCTAGGTTACATGCCCATTGATAACACCATATGCCACTGCCTCCCCTTAAAGGAATGCTCACTTCCATTTTGAAGTAATATAGTGAGAGAGATGGCCTTGATGTCAACGTTTTCTTCCCCTGAGGCAACTGGTAAGATTTAGAGAGAAAGTGGGGATCGGACTCTTTCACAAGTCACAGCATAGGGGTAAAATTTCAGAAAGTGCATCCACCCTATGTATAAACTAACGCCCAGTACTGTTTTCCCTGAGTTCAGGATGGTGTATTGTTTGGGAATCCTGCAATGTTGATTTATGAAAATGGCACCGCTGCTACAATACTATAATAAAGGGAATAAGTTCATAAAACAAGCTGGTTTTTCATCGCCCATCGATGTTGAAAGGTGATAGTTAGAGGTTGATATATTGAAGGCGACTTCATCTTCTTCAGGCTGAAGACAGCTGTCCTGCTTCTGAAGGGGAACTAGGGTTGATTTTCATTTTTCATTCTCAGGTCCTCTCCAGTGCCTTGATACCACAGTGAAGATACAGCCACCACCAATAGAACAGGTCTTACTGGAGGCGACCGTGACCTTAACCTGCATCATTTCTAATGCTCCTGATGGAGTTAACGTGTCCTGGATCCGAGACAGGAAGTATTTGAAATCAGAGATAGCCGAAAAGCCCGGAGCGGATCCTGACAGCGTGATCAGCAAATTAAACATCTCGACACAAGCCTGGCTGAGTGCGGCTGTGTTTGAGTGCGTGGTGAGCCATCAGGATCTGCCGACTCCTCTAAGAACATCTATCCACAAGGAAACAGGTGAGCTGAGAGATTGAAACAATAAAGGTAGGGTCAACGACAGGGTTCTGAGCAATGTGGAGGAAGAGGGAGATCTTGGGGTTCATATCCACAGGTCTTTGAAAGTTGCCTCTCAAATGGATAGAACAGTGAAGGCTTACAGTGTGTCAGGGTTTATTGACAGGGAGTTTGAGTTTAAAAGCCGTGTAGTTATCAGCAACTGTATCGGACCTTGGTGAGACCACATTTGGAATATTGTGTTCAGTTCAGGTCACCTCACTATAAGAAGGATGTGGAAAGATTCGAGAGAGTGCAGAGGAGATTTACCAAGATGCTGCCTGGTTTGGAGGGTAGGTCTTTTGAGGAAAGTTTGAGGGAGCTGGGGCTTTTCTCTTTAGAGCGGAGGGGGATGAGAGGCGACTTAATAGAGGTTTATAAGATGATGAGGGGTAGAGATAGATTGGACGTGCAGAGACTATTTCCTCGGGTGGATGTAGCTGCTACTAGGGGGCATAACGTTGAGGTTCATGGTGGAAGATATAGAAGGGATGCCTGAGGTAGGTTATTCAATCAGAGAGTGGTTGGGGTGTGGGATACACTGCCATCTGTGATAGTGGGGTCGGACACTTTAGGAACTTTCAAGCGGTTATTGGGTTGGCACATGGAGCACTCCAGAATGATAGGGAGTGGGATAGCTTGATCTTGGGTTCGGACATTGTTCGGCACAACATTGTGGCCGAAGGGCCCTACCGTGCTGTACTGTTCTGTGTTTCTATGTTTCTATGTAAATGCATCACTGTGTCTATCTCCAGTGAAAGTGTACTAGTCAATATTTAGTATTCAGTGCATTAATGGTCTCCCCTGAACTAAACGACTCTGGGCAGATTGATATTTTTATGGGGAGTTTGATGTGTTGATGAGTGAAAAGTGAACTGAAGGCGATGTTATTGGGTTTAGAATGAAGAAGAAGGGAGGAGCCTCATGTGGAGCATCAAAAATAAAAACTGAAAAGAAAAGTAGATCACTTGAGCCGAATGGCCTGATTCTGTGCTGTAAACTTTCTGACACTTTCCAGTCCGCCCCCCTTAGTTATTTGAGAAAACAATTGTGTTCACCTGTCCTCCAAGCTGGAAGTAAAAATTGAAACGTTTAAAATCAAAATCGAAGCACATTTTCCTGATATCTCACCAGCGGTTTCATTGTCTCCAGAATTCTCCAGTTTATTGATATTTATTGTACATTTTCTGCAGATCCAAATCCGCGGGTACCGGTCGTCTCTGTCCTCCTGCCCTCGGCAGAAGAAGTCTCCGCTCAGAGTTTCGTCTCCCTCAGCTGCTTAGTGAGAGGTTTCTCTCCCCGAGAGATCTTTGTCAAGTGGACCGTCAACCACAAGCCAGTGAATCCCGGGACCTACAGGAACACCGAGGTGGTGGCGGAGAACGGCAGTAGCTCCTTCTTCATGTACAGCCGGTTATCCATTGCAGCAGAGGAATGGTCCAGCGGCGCTTCTTACTCCTGTGTGGTGGGACATGAAGCCATCCCCTTGAAGATCATCAACAGAACAGTTGACAAATCCAGCGGTAAACCCAGTTTTGTGAACATTTCCTTGCACTGATGGACACTGTTAATTCATGTCAATGAGTATCACTTGGTTACGTTAAAAACTACAATAAAAATAATAAAATAATTTTCCTCTAACGATAAATGAAATACCCAATCGCTTCATTGATTGCTTTTCAGTTTTCCTTCCAGTAGATTTTTTTTTGGTTTGAGTCAGATATTTTCAGGACTCAGATCGAAGTCTTGTTGAACCAATGCGCCCAGCTCAGATCCACCCTGTCTTAGAGACAGAGTAGAGCACATTTGTTCTAGGATTCTCCAAAATGTATTCACCGTCTTTCCTCCCTGAGGAAAAATCAGACAATTTCAACATTTGCGGCAAACATTCTCAATATTTAGATCTCGGTGTTTGTGTTTCTCTCATTGTCCATGCCTTTACCTTTTCATTGTCAGCTTTAAGCTGCTGCATCACACCCACTGAACAGAAGTGAGGGTCACACATAATCATCGAGAAATAATCCCCCATCAGATTGAGGGAGAGTGAAATTGTTAACATACCGGATTCCTACTCACCCAACAAAGACAGGGAAGGATCAATAGCTAATTCATATACCACAACTTCCTCAATGAAAAGAGGAAGGATGTCATTATTTAGTCTACTGCATCTCCACCCCCTCAGTGGTTAGAACCATCAGGGACATTGCATCACAGGGTAGAGAGAGGGAAAATATGAGCTCACTCTCCTCCCTATCCCTAAGTAGTGTGTTTGGAAGGGAACAGCTCTATAAGATGGAGTCAGTTGCAAACAGTACAAATTAGCTTCCTTTTTTTAGCTACAGATTTTGAAGTTTCATTATCATTATCAAAGTATCACTGAAGTATATAATACACATAAACTAATGTGTGCATATATATCTATGCAAAATATTTCAAAAATGTCTCAGCACTCTTGTTCCTGTTAATCATGTGCTGACATTGATTTCCAGAAATACAAATTTAAACACATAATTGAATCCTCCCCGGTTTTCACTGTTCTGTTACTGAGGTTTCTGAGGTGCATCAATTAATTATTTCATTCACTCTCCTGATATCACCGTGCCACTCACATAAAAGAAACTTAAACAGCAGATTCTGAACATGTGCCCCATTGTTCGGATTGTTTGGATCATATTCAGTTAACAATTGCCGGTTAAACCTGAAGCAACAGTTAAAAAAAATACACAGTGACAATACTACACAAAACTGTCACAATTAGAAATACAGGTGTCGTCGTACACACACACACGCGCGCGCGCACACACACACACACACGCACACACACACGAACATATAGACTCACACTTGTACAAACAGGCATTTCAACATCAACATACACACACAATCAAATATGTACAAAAGCACACACATATACACATAAAACACACAAGGGTGCTAAATTGGGGGAAGGCTAGATACAGCCGGATTAGGCAGGAGCTTAGGGATGTAGACTGGGATAGGCTGCTGGAAGGCAAGACCACGTGAGGCATGTGGGAGTCTTTCAAGGGAAAACTGCAAAGGGTGCAGGAAAGGCATGTGCCGGTTAGGAGGAAGGATGGGAAAGGCAGGATTAGGGAACCGTGGATTACTAGAGATATAGAAGACCTGGTTAGGAAGAAACGAGAGGCGTATGTCAGGTCTAAGCAGCTGGGAACGGAAAGAGCGTTGGAGGAATACAGAGAGAGTAGGAGGGATCTCAAACGGGGAGTTAGGAGAGCAAAGAGGGAGCATCAGATGGCTTTGGCAGGTAGGGTTAAGGAGAATCCAAAGGCGTTTTACTCCTATCTTAAGAACAAAAGGGTGGCTAGGGGTAAAATCGGTCCTCTCAGGGACAGACGTGGGGAATTGTGCTTCGAGGCAGAGGGAATGGGGGAAATCCTGAATGAATACTTTGCGTCGGTATTCACGAAGGAGAGGGGCTTGATGTCTAGTACGGTCATTGAAGGAGCGGTAGACCAATTGAAAGATCTATCGATTACGAGGGAAGAAGTGTTAGGGCTTTTAGATGACATGAAAACTGATAAATCTCCGGGGCCCGATTGCATTTATCCTAGGCTACTTAGAGAAGCGAGGGATGAGATTGCTGGGCCTCTGACGCGAATCTTTGTCTCTTCTTTGGACACCAGTGAGGTCCCAGAGGACTGGAGGATAGCGAACGTGGTACTGTTATTTAAAAAGGGTAGGAGGGATAGCCCGGGTAACTATAGGCCGGTGAGCTTAACGTCAGTGGTAGGTAAGTTGATGGAGAGGATTCTTAGGGATAGGATGTATGCGCACTGAGAGCGTTGCGATCTGATTAAGGATACGCAGCATGGCTTTGTCAAAGGGAATTCTTGCCTTACAAATCTGGTAGAATTCTTTGAGGAGGTGACAAAAACGGTCGATGAAGGACGAGCCGTTGATGTCGTCTATATGGATTTCAGTAAGCTGTTTGACAAAGTCCCTCATGGTAGGTTGGTACAGAAGATTAAAGCTCATGGGATATGTGGTCAGATATCTAGATGGGTAGAGAACTGGCTTCCAAAGAGGAGTCAGAGAGTAGTTGTGGAGGGGTCTTTTTCTAGCTGGAGGTCTGTCACTAGTGGGGTGCCACAGGGCTCAGTACTGGGACCTCTTCTCTTTGTAGTGCATATAAATGATTTGGAAGAGGGAGTAGGTGGCGTGATCAGCAAAATTCCTGATGACACCAAGATGGCTGGATTGGCGGGCAGTGAGGAGCAGTGTCTGGCAATACAGCGGGATATTGATAGGCTGGTTGATTGGGCAGATACGTGGCAAATGGAGTTTAATCCATAAATGTGAGGTGATGCATTTTGGCCGGAATAATGTAGGGGGGAGTTATATGGTAAAGGGTAAGCCCGTAAGGAGTATAGAATCGCAGCGAGACCTGGGGGTGCAAGTGCACAAGTCTTTGAAGGTGGCAGTGCAAGTGGAGAGTGTGGTGAAGAAAGCCTATGGTATGTTAGCCTTTATAGGAAGGGGTATAGAATATAAGAGCTGGAGTCTAATGTTGCAGTTGTACAGAATGTTGGTTAGGCCGCATTTGGAGTACTGCGTCCAGTTCTGGTCGCCTTACTACCGGAAGGACGTGGAGACTCTGGAGACAGTGCAGAGGAGGTTTACCAGGATGCTGCCTGGTATGGAAGGACTGGGGTATGAGGAAAGATTGAAGAAACTGGGGCTCTTTTCCCTTGAAAGACACCGACTCAGGGGGGATCTAATAGAGGTATACAAGATTATGAAGGGTATAGATAGAGTTAACAGAGGTAAGCTATTTCCTATGATAGAGACACGTAGGACAAGGGGCCATGGACTTAAGGTGAGGGGGGAGAGGTACAACACAGATATTAGAGGGGGGTTTTTCACACAGAGGGTAGTGGGTGTATGGAATGCTCTGCCAAGTAAGGTGGTGGAGGCAAACACGCTTGAGTCATTTAAGAGAAACTTAGATAGGCACATGACTGGGTTGGGGATGGGTGGATATAGGAGCTTGTTTTAAATAAGGGTCATTAGCATTGGGACGTCCCTGGTAATGTCAATGGGTATGGTATGATAATAATGTTTTTCTGTTTTCATTCACAGGTTTTAAGTCGGTCCACCTCGTGTCCAACAAGGGGCATACACGCGATGGGTCGTACTGGGGCTGCTCTTGGTTGTTCAGGACTGGCCTAGTGCTTCATGTCGTAGTGTGTGCCTAAACTGGACAAGATACTGGGCAAGACGACAGCTCAGTGACTATCACTGATTGCTGTGCAGACGCATGGATTTGGGCCAATGTCTGTGGGAGTTTGCGCATTCTCCCCGTGCTTGCGTGGGTTTTCTCCGGGTGCTCCGGTTTCCTCCCACACCCCAAAGATGTGCTGTTAGGCTGATTGGCAGGAATAAATTGTCCCTAAATCAGTTTCCCTCAATCTGGATGGCCATAAAACATTAAACAAGGGTCGTGGGGGGAGAGGGGGACTGGTGGTGTTGAGATGGCGGCGCGGGCTCGTTTGGCCGAAGGGCCTGTTTCCCGGGCTGATTTTGTTCTTTGTTCTTTGTTTCTACATACACTTGCATGAGTCGGTACACAGACCCGAACACACACACATACATGCATAGACACAAATCAGACAAATACACGTGCATGCAGACCCACATAAATGCACAAACACATACATACACTCAAATAAGTATATATATTAGCAGACATTCACTCTGACAGGAATATAGATATAGAGACACACAATGTTATACACATTAACAGGTATATATGGAAATGCAAATAAACAAATAAGCAGTCTGCATATAGATGAACTGACAGCAAAACATTTGCACGCAAACATGTAGACATAAACATTAGCATGCTCATACAGAACAGAATACCATAGCACACATTACTACATATCGAAACACAAACATATATCAAGATATCGTTGTGAAGAACTATCAACACGTATACACATACATACATGTTAAAAGGTACACACACAGACACATGGGGAAACAAACGCAAACAGAAAAGGAAACAAACATTACTAGAATGACAGAAGTTAAGACATAGTAATAGATAGAAACGCATGTGCATCCATTAAGGGTGGCATTAATACATATACATAAATTTAACTCAATAATAGAGCCATACATACACAATGACAGGAGAATAACACGTACACACAGATGCAGACGCACAACTGCACAAGTCAACAAACGGAGGCAAATAAACGCGTATATTAAGACTCTTGTACATATATTAACTCAGAGCCAAAGATTAATGCAGAACACGAGATGCTCATGCACATGCACATAAATACAAAATCTTACATTCATATGGTAGGTAAATGACGAAAGTAAAATTTAAATATGAATTTTGATGGACTTATCTACCGACAACTCGTCCAATGTGCATTGCAGCGAAAACACGTTGAGAAACTGAATTAAGCTAGTGATCTTCTAACCATTACCACCACAAATAAGAAAAGATCAGAAATTACATCCCAGTTCTTAAACAGCAGCATCCACAGTTTACAGATGAGTCACCATCTGTGGAAACAATCATTGATCAGTGAACGTTCCTCAATAATATTCATATATTCTCATAATATTCTTCAGTAAGGGACTCTGACAAACAGTTCGAAAATTAACTGATTCTCAAGAAACCACCTTCAGTGCTTTCTGATGTGGACTGTCCAAGGAATGTACATAAAGATCAAGTGTGAAAATAGTTACAGAGGTCAGTTACTGAGTGTCCTGAACTTAAAAGTCGATATACATTGAAAATTATAAGAGAAAATGAATTAACAGTTTATGAAGGAGAACGCGAAAAGAAAAATAACAATAAGATTCCCTGGATAAATAAAGTAATCTAATTTCATTTCCTGGTCTCCGCCCCCAGACCCCACCGACCGCATCTGGATTGAAGGCCATGAGGATGATAACAGCAACATCTGGACAACCGCTTCCACATTCATCGTCCTGTTCTTCCTGAGCATGTCCTACAGCACTGTGGTCACTCTGGTGAAGGTGAGATGATTCAATTCACTCACATTTCAAACTGGCAGAATGGATTTGAAAAATCTCTCAATGTTTCACTGATTAAAAACTCTAACATTAATGTCCCGCATCAGAAACATCTGCTTCAATATTGTATCTTTCTCTTACAGATCAAATGACGGGTTGAACTTTGGACGCTGAAGATTTCCCTCAGCTGATTATCAAGATCTCTGTACGGCTCAACTACAATATCAGCTCTCGGTGACTGTATCAGTAAAATTCTCCCAGCTTATCATTCTGAATCTGTAACTGAGGCTACCTTAGATTTTATTTCAGTTTTCAGTAAATTGTATGAGGCATTTTTGTTATAATGTAATTATAGTTAATAGTTTCCCCATAGTTCAAATTTCATGTATAAATAAGAAACTTGTTTTATTTCTTATTCGCATTTGTTAATTCCTCTTCCGATTAATGTCCTGTTTTCTATTTTTGGTGTATGTAACAGATGTCCAAATATTGACGGATTCCCTGTGCATGTGTTCTATTTTCAATGTAATGTTCGATCGTTATGTTCACTTTTTTAACTTAAAAAAAATCGTTTTAAAATATTCTCTGAATTTTTAAAATAAACATTGAATAAAAATTTAACCATCTCTGGCTTGGCTTTATTCCGTTCTCTAAAACCCATCAACTCCGTTCCATTTCCCTATTATAGGGTTTCCCCCACCCCCTCTCCCACTTTCCTAGACAGGCATGTCCCCCCAGTCATGTATGGGATGTGGTTGAACTCAAGGCCCTTCCCTGAAAGAGTCACTGCGCCACCCAGTGATCGACCCGTGTAAAAACACCTTCATCTCTGCCTTCTTGTGATAAAATCCAGAGACAGAATGAGTGAACATTGAGGAGACATCGGTGATTTCATTCATAAACTGGTCTGTCACTGAAGAGTTTCAGATAATTCTAAACAGCAAAGGCTCTGCTTCATCAGAGGGCGATGCAGGACAGTGCTAGGCAGGAAATTGCTCCCGTTGCACTGCTCCTTAAAAGCACTATCGGCATCGCTGCAGCGTGGTTTAACAGAATTAATCTCTCTGTACATTGTCCGATGAAACAATTTCAAGGCAGGCATACCACAAGCTAGATAGAGAACACATACAGAGCAGTGGTGCAAACCATGAGGTGAAACAAAGAGACTGAAGTGTATTTCACATAAGCACATTATCGATGACAAATTTCCAAATTGTGACTAGTATTATGGGATAATTTGAAGTGACCAATATTGTCTTTAACTACAGAGAATATAAAAGTCACGAGGCAGATACCTCTGTATAAGGACGGAACATTTTTTTAAAACAAAAACTCAACAAACAGCTGCTGGGAGTTGACCAGAAGGGTTAAGTATCTCTGGAATATAGCGGCAGAACCGTTCCAATGAATCTAACGTGTACAATGAATAACAGATCAATTACAGATTTTCTTATCGATCATTCCCGCCTCGTTTCAAAATCAATTACGTTCTGTAAACATACAACAATCATAATTCCTGACAAGTCACTCAGCCAATCGTACTTTACAACACAACATAATAATATCTCCTTCATCCATTTAAATCGGAGGCTGACTCATCTGTAATCGGTATCTGGGAGAATTAGAAAGATGAAACAGTCGTTCAGTCACAGAGTTTTACAGCATGGAAGCAGGCTATTCGGCCCAACATATCTGTGCCGCCCCTTTTAAACTAGTAAAATGCTCCCTAGTGCTCGCGTTTGGCCCATATCCCTCAGTAGCCATCTTACTCATATAACTGTCTAAGCGATTTTAAAAGACAATATTGTATCCACCTGTACTACTAGCTCTGGCAGCTTGTTTCAGGCACTCACAACTCTTTGTGTGAAAAATAAAGTCCCTCTGGACTCTTTTACGTCTTTCCTTTCTCACGTTAAATCTATGCCCACTAGAGATGAAACACGTAAAATTCCCACAAACACATTTGCTGTGTCGTTTTATTTCGGGATCAGAGCGATTATTTGCTAATTCTGAACAGAGATATCATCATGTTTCTTTTTCCTCTTCACATAACTGATGAATAAATAATATTGATTTGCATGGTTATCTCTATTTCTGTGCCGTGTTGGTGGGGAAATATTTGTTGTGTTTTTGTCAGTCAACAATCTAATTTGGAATTTCTGTTTCTGTAGTTATTTACATAAATACCTCACTGTTTACAATGAAATGTTAATGACAGCAAAACCAGATAAACGTCACTGATTGACCCGTTTCAACTCAAAACAGGGATTAATTTTAAGAACATTAACAGTGGGTTCAACATGAATAGGAATGTTAATCTAATTGAGGATTTAATCTGTTTAAACTAGACAAATAAAAAAAAACAGACTGATGACTCAGACATTGCTGTCACAAATCGTGATCACACTCATAAGAGGGAAAAAAAATCCAGTGTGGTTCTCACTAAGAGATACAATTAGCTTTGCTGCCTCAACGTGACAAGGAAGCAGGATCGATTCCAACCTAGAAAGATAGAAACATAGAACAGCACAGCACAGGCCCTTCGGCCTTCAATGTTGTGCCGAGTTATGTCCAAACCCAAGATCAAGCTATCTTACTCCCTATCATTCTGGTGTGCTCCATGTGCCTACCCAATAACTCTTGAAAGTTCCTGAAGTGTCCGGGGGGTGGGGGAGGTGGGGGAGGTGGAGGGGGGTGTGGGTGAGGGGGGTATTGTCCTGTAACTGAAGATCAGTCTGGATGGTTTGGTATCCAAGGAGGCGGTGGGATTTTTTTTTAACCTGCTTTTACTGCTTGGACCTCTCGTTCCACGAGGCCGTTGGATGGTGTGTAATATGGGCACTGTCCGAACGTGTCAAATTCTGTTCTACTTCATGCAATGCACAAATTCCTGGCTGATGAAGGGTGGTCCATTTTCAGAAACCAACACCTGCGGGATCCCAAGTGTCAAGAAAGAGACGTGAACTTTCTCCACTCTTGTCCTTGTGTTTGATTAACTCACCCTGTGAACGGCCATCTATTTTGAATCAGCATCTATCATTATCAGGAACATGAACAGTCCGGCACTGTCCATATGCAGCCACGTCAACGGCCGTTCCAGCCATTCCCAAGTGTGAAGAGTAGTGACTGGTGTCAGTTCTGCCCTTGTTGATATTGCCAACACTGACCCACAACCAAATGCCTGTATCCATACCTGGCCACCAGACATGACAACTTGGTGGGTCTTCAGTGTGCCACTCCTGGGTGGCCATGATGAAGTTCAGCCAGGATGGGACGGTGAATCTGGCTCAGGATGACACTCTCAAACGGCATAGGCATGTGCAATCTTCCTCCATCAGATGTTCACTGCCACTCCACCATGGGTGCAATTCAGGCTGTAATGACCTTTTGGTTTCCCCCATCAGCACTCACTGCTTCAGTTTATTCAGGACAGGATAATCTTATGTCCACAGTCAAAGATTATTGGCTGTCATTGAGTGAGTTTTGAAAAAAAGTTCCTGATTACTGGCTCTTCCATTGTGGGTACAACAAGTTTCTGCTAATTGTAGCCAACTTAAGACCTTAGTGACTCAGCCTTCTGGAGGGTGCTCCGATTGATGATGGTAGGTGAACAGTAATAAAGCTTAAAGCTGCATATGGGCTGATGTTTGGACTGCACTGCTATGCAGGTCCTTCTGGAATTTATTTGCCCAAACTGTCACCGTAGATGAGGTGTCACAGTGTTAGCACTGTTGCCTCATATCTCCAGAGACCTGGGTTCAATTCTTGGCTCGGGTCACTGTCTGTGCGGAGTTTGCAAATTCTCCCGGTATCTGTGTGAATTTCCTCCGAGTGCTCCAGTTTCCTCCCACAGTCTGAAAGTCGTGCTGATTAGGTGCATTGGTCATTCTAAATTTCTGTGTGTCTCATTTCGTGTGTCTCTCTGTGTCTCTGTCTCTCTCGATGTTTCTCTCTGTCCCTTTGCCTCTCCCCCAGTCTCCCTCTCTCTATACTCTTCGATGGCCTCTCCAGCCCCCTCTCAGTCTCGGTCTCCTTCTCCCACTCTGTCTCTGTCCCCCGTCTACTTCTTTGTCTGATTGTTACCCCCCCCCCCCAACTCTGTCTTTTACCCTTGCTGTGTCCATTGTACTCTTTCAGTCTCACTCTCTGTCTCTGTATCTCTGTTTCTCTCCATCTGTGGTTATTTCCCTCTGCTTCACTTTTTGTCTCCCGTTTCAACTTCGTCTCCCTCTCCCTTTCTTATTACAAACTCCAATCTGTCTTCCTCTGTCTCCCTTTCTCATTCCCTGTATATCACCCTCGCCTTTTTCCTCCACCCTCGATCCCTGTCTCTCTCGCTCTGCGAGACTCTCTCTCTCTGTCTGTTCTTTCTCTCCGTCTCCCTGTTTCTTTCCCAGTAGCTGTTAGAAACTCTTTCAAACTCCAGTGCTCTCCATGTTTTTGTACCTTTCCCACTCTCTGTCAATCTCTGTCTCTCTATCACTCTAACTATTGTTTACACTGCCCTCTCTCTATCTGTCACTCTTTCGGTCTTGTGAGGCTGTTTGGTGATTTACAGTTTGAATGTCCAGTAGGAATAGTCAGAGGCCTTGTGGTTGTAGTTTCATCTCGGGGTGTATTGAGTTGAAGAATTGCAGTAAGAGGATATTTCAGTAGATTTTTTAGCTGCTGCCTGAAGTGAGTCTGCGTCACAGCATAAATGACAGTATTTGTGCAGCAACTTGTGAGTTGCAGAATGAAGCCCAATTCCATAACAAAAAGGTCTAACCATACCAACTGATAGCCGAAATCAGACATTCTAATCCATATCGAATAAACCATTAATGTCGCCCATAAGACAATGAAATTTGCTGAGATAACAAACAATAAAATGATGGACTTCCTGCGACTCTCCATCTCTGGGTCTCTGGGATTCTTCCCACTGCTGTGAGCCCAGAGCCTCCTGCGTGCTCTGCTGCTCACTAAAATATGTCTGACGGTGAGAGCATTGAGCAGCAAAATCAGGATGAATGGGACACACGGGGTTAGTATGTTATGGAGGAACTCGATTGTTGTCCAGACCAGAGATTCCACAACATCTATTGAGTAATCACAAAACCAGGGGAGATTCACCAGCTGATATGTATTTAATAACATAAAATACCAGAAAATGTTCTTTAAAAAGCTCAGCGCCGTCACTGTTCCCAGAACCACAGCCGCGGATTTCTCACTACAATATTTACTTTTCAGCTTGGGGCAGCAAATGGCCACAAATCGGTCAAAGGTGAAAGTGACGGTGAACCAGACAGAACAGTCAGTGGCTGCATAAAGCAGGACGGCGTGGATGTTACACACGGGGAGGGAGCGCAGGAAATAAAACTGTTCCTGATAAACAATGGGAATGTGTCTCAATATCAGGTCGAGGATAACGACCAGCAGATCCCCCACTGACATGGCCACCAGGTAACGAATGACACATTTGGACAGACCACAGTTTCTGCTCGTCAACGTCACAATTGTGATTATGTTCACTGTCAGGAAATAATGAGTAAAATTAGATAATATTCAGTGAAAGAAATTACCATTAAGACTATGAAAGGGCAGAATTTTTTTTTAAAAAAGTACTCACACAGAATTTTATTTTTAAATTCAGCATATCTTTTGGAGTGTGAGATGAAAGTGGGGCATCTGGAGGAAACCCACACAGATATGTGGGGAGAAGGTCCAAACTCCAGATAGTTAGTGACCCTAGCCTGGAATAGAACCCAAGTCCCTGATGCTGTGAGTCAGCAGGGCTAACCAGTTTGTCACTGTCCTGCTCCATGGTAGCCACAAAATGATATACATTTGGGTGAGAGTTCTCCAGGGAGTCCTCAACATTGACCCTCACTCAGCTGCAGGTTAATAGTCCCTCCACCTTGTGGCAGATTCAGAGGGTGAGTAGGCTGAGGGAGTAAATCCTGACAGAAAATCCCGGAGTGGAGTCCTGTAGGTGGTAACCTGCTGTCTGTCAGACATCTCACAGACAACCCCTGCAGCAGAGCTGGTACCAATCAGTGCTGGTTACACCCTTTCCCCTGGGCAATCCTAACAGTTAACAGGGGGAGATCCTGATGCCTCGAGAGCTCAGAATCACTAATATATTTACCCGGGACTGTATCCTGGAGTGGAGACCACAGCATTGTGTCCGCTGTTCACACAACATTGGAAGAAACAGTAATCTTACACTCGAATGGCACAGAACACAACTACTAGGGTTTGTTACTAAAGCTTCAGGGTTCAGTATATAGCTAAGGTCCATAGTGCCCAGTGTATTTGCTGCTGCCCTGCTATGTCCTACTGGACCTCTGGAGATCAGTGAGTCCTCTTTCATTACGAAAGTTGCTGATCTATGCACCATGTAAGAAAAAGTCAAACCAAGGCCACTACCAAAGGGAAAAAAAGAAGCAGCCTGTCTTAATGACTATTGTCCAGTGAAATTTATATTCAAATTATGTGATGCATCAGGAGGTTAGCTATGGCATGAATCAATTCCATTGTCCCAAATTGCCTGGATCCACTACAGTTCACCTATCCCTGCGACAGGTCCACAGACACCGTCTTCCTGTCTTACAGTCAACATTGTAACACTGACTCCTGTTTATCGACTACAGTTCAGCCTTTAACACCATTACTCCAACAAAACTCATGTACAAAGTCTATGGTCTGTGGCTAGGCTCCTGCCTCTGCAATTTGAACCTGACAGACAGTAATGAATAAGGTCAGTCAAAACAGCTCCTCCACAATCATCCTCAACAGCGATGCCCCATAAAACTGTGTCCTCAGCCCCTTACTACACTCCTTATATGCCAATGGCCGTGTGACCAAATTCCCATCCAACTTGATTTCGAAGTTTGCTGATGATACCGCTGCAGTGGGTCAGATCTCAAACAAAAACAACGATGACACCAAGAAAAGGGAAGAGACAGAATCTAGTGAACTGGTGGCACCACAATAATTTCTTCCTCAATATCAACAAAGCAAAGGAGATAGTCATCGACTTCAGGAAGCAGAGTGGAGTACATGTTCCTGTCTACAACAATGGGATGAAGTTGAAATGGTCCAGAGAATCAAGTGTTTAGGGGTGGGGATCATCAACAACCAGTCCTGTTCCCTCCATGACGATGCCATAGTTAAGAAAGCCCACCAATGCCTCTACTTTCTCAGAGGCCTAAGGAATTTGATATGTCAGCTACGATTCTCACAAACTTTACAGATTCACCATAGAAAACATTCTTTCTGGTTGGATCACAGCTTGGAATGTCTCATGCTCTGTCCAAGACTGCAGGCAACTTCAAATCCTCATGAATAAATCCCAGTCCATCACTCAAACCAACCTCAAACACATTGACACTGTTTACACTTACTGCTGCTCCACAAAAGCAGCCAGTCTAATTCAGGAAACAACGCACCACCTTGTTCTGTCGGGAAAAAAAAATAAATTCTACTGAGGACATGTACCAACCAACTCATAGATTCATAGAAACAATATATTGCAGAAATCGGACAGGTGTCCCTGGTACTGTGGGGCAGCAGTGCTCATCACTGTGCCTCCGTAATGGACAGGCTGGCCAGGCGGGCAAATGGAATTGAAACCTGAAAAATGTAAGGTGATGCATGTTGGGAGGGCTAACAAAGCAATGAAATGTACAATAAACAGTCGAGAGTGAGGAAGTGCAGAGGATCAGAACGAACTTGTGATGGATATATGTGGATCCCTGAAGGCAACAATGCATTTTGTGAGGACTAACAGGGCAAGGAATTGAACAATGAACAGAAGAGTGTGAGAAAGTGCAGAGGACCAGAATGAATGTGGACTGTATAAATGGGCATCACTGAAGGCAGCAAGACAGGTAGTTGAGGTGGTTAAGACGACATGTAGGGTACTTATCTTTAGCAGCCACAGCGTATAATACGAGAGCTGGGAGGTTATGGTGGAAGTGTATAAAATGCTGGTTAGATCAGAGCAAGAGTGTTGTGTGTCGCTCTGGTCATCACACTGCAGGAAGGATGCAATTACACTGGCGACGGTGGAGAGGAGATTCACCAGGATGCTGCCTGGGCTGGAGAGTTTCAGCTATGAGGAGAAGCTGCTTCGGCTCATTTCTTCTTACCTTCGGGCAGAGACGGCTGGAGGGGGAGCAGGTGTAGTTGTTGGTGGTGGGGAGTGTTTTCAGTTCAGGGAAGGAGGGGGGTCCTGAGTGATTTGGACAAAATGATGTGGCACATAGATCGGGAGAGAAGTTTTTTCCCTTTAGCAGGGACATTTTTCTTTTATTTCCAGGTGCTCCTGATTCCTCCCACACTCTGAAATGTGTACTGCGTAGGTGGTATCTATGCGAAATTCCCCCTCTGTGGACCTGAACAGGCACTGGAGAGTGGCGACAAGGGGTCTTTACAGTAACTTCGTTGCAGTGTTGATATTCGCTGACTTGTGGCACTAATGAATAAACTTCAAACTTTTCAAAACATGAAAGATCTCTCTGTGAGATCTTGCTGTGCAGATATGACAAATGCAACGGATGCTGCAGCCTGGTGACTGCATGGGTTATTAGCAGTGTTTTTTTTTTGCAGAGGGTAAAAAGAGTTCTGTGGATGGATTGTGTGTGCTGGTGACTGGGTGGGCGATCAGCAGTGAACTGGTGTTTCATGTAGAGAGTTTAAGGATCCGGTCTCAATGTTTTCCTCACCAAAAAAATAGAGTTTGAGGCCATAGGTCTATGGAAAGTCACAGCACACAGACGATATCTTAGCCCATAGGCCCAGAGACATTTGTCAATTGCTGAAAGAATTAATAACTGGATACAGAGATTTAACAGAAACAACAAGAGCAGCAAACCGAGTACAGTAAATGACTAGAAAAAGAAACAGCCTGTCTAGAATGAGAAACTGCACACAGGGGGCGGGACTTTACAGTCTCACTCTTCCCAAAACTGTAAAATCCCGCCCGTGCTCAACAGACCTTCCTAGTCTCCCACCCCACGGCCCCTCCCCACCCCTTGCCTGCTCTGATTCTCATGGCAGTCGGGCCGGTTCAATTCCAGCCAGGGACTTACCTGGAACACCAACAATCGCTAGAAGGGGATAGTAAAAGTGTTGAATCGCGTGCAGTAGAAATTCAATCCGATCAGCTAATGCTATCCACGATTCATCTGCAGTAAACCAAGATATCCAATAGGATAAACTCCTGTCCTTGGTTGGAACGTTCCAATCCATTGTTCCCAGATTCTGATCCATTGTTGGAACATTCCAATCCATTGTTCCCATATTCAGATCCATTGTTGCAACATTCCAATCCATTGTTCACAGATTCTAATCCATTGTTGGAACATTCCCGTTCATTGTTCCCAGATTTTCATCCGTTATTGGAAGATTCTAATCCATTGTTCCCAGATTCTGATCTCTCCTCTCCCTCCCTCTCTCTCCACAGCCGCTGATCTCTGTTAGTGTCCGAGTTGTCGCTCCCGCTGATTCAATGGGACAACAGATTGAACGGAATCCCTTATTAATAGAAGAGGAGAAACCCCCCAGGCACACTAATCATATCCATGGAGACTCACATCAATTACAGCCATTAAACAAACAGCTTCACTTAACCCCCTTCAATCCAATAATTTTTATAACCAAAGTAGAACATTTACAGCCTAGATGAGGTGTTGAAGGTCAGGGAGGTATGAAAAGTTGGAAATACAAAGAACAAAGCAAACTACAGCGCAGGAAAAGACCCTTTGGCCCTGCAAGTCTGCACCGACCATGCTACCCGACTCAACTAAAGGGAAAAAAACGAACCCTTCTGGGAACCATACCCCTCCATTCCCATCCTATTCATGCATTCATCCAGACGCCTCTTAAAAGTCACTACCATATTCCTTCCACTACCACCCCCAGCAACGAGTTCCAGATGCCCACCACACTCTCTATAAAATATCTGACTACATATTATTTAAATCTTGCCCCTCACACCTTAAACTTATGAACCTGAGTAATTGGCTCTTCCAACCTGGGAAAAACTTCTATCTACTCGGTCCGTGCCTCTCATAATATTGGATAATTCTTTCAGGTCTCTCCTCAACCTCTATCGTTCCAGTGAGAACAAACCAGGTTTCTCCAAACTCTCCTCATATCTAAAACCTTCCATAACAGGCAATATCCTGGTACATCTTTTATGTACCCTCTCCAATGACTCCACAGTAGCGTGGCGACCAGAATTGAACATTATATTCCAAGTGCGGCCTAACTAAGCTTCTGTAAAACTGCAACATGACTTGCCAAGTTTTAAACTCAATCCTGTGGCTGAGGAAGACAAGCATGCCGTATGCTTTCTTGACTACCTTCTCCACCTCAGTGACCTATGTACCTGTATCTGCCTTGAGGGTTTTGCCGTTTACTGTATACTTTCTTTCTGTTTTAAAACTTCCAAAATGTATTACCTCACATTTATCCAGATTAAACTCCATCTGCCATCTCTCCACCCAAGTCTCCAACTGATTTATATCCTGCTGTATCCTCTATGGTCCTCATCACTTTCCACAAATCCACCAACCTTTGCATCATCTGCAAACTTACTAATAAAACCAGTTACATTTTCCTACAACTCATTTATATATATCCTACAAACAGCAATGGTCCCAGCACTGCTCCCTGAGGAACGCCACTTGTCAAAACCCTCCATTCAGAAACATACCTTTCCACTGTTAAACTCTGACTTCTTTGACCAGTTTTGTATCCACCTTGCCACATTGCCTCTGATCTCATGTGACTTCACCTTCTGCGCCAGTCTGCCATGAAAGACCTTGTCAAAGGCCTTACTGGAGTCCATGTCGACAACATTCACTGTCCCACGTATCATCACCAATCATCTTTGTTCACTTCCTCGTAAAACTCGAACAAGTTCGTCAGACACGACCTCCCCTTCAAAAAAAACATGTTGCCTCTCACTAGTACGTCCATTTATTTCCAGTGGGAATAAATCCTGCCTCGAAGAATCCTCTCCAATAATTTCCCTACCAGTGATGTAAGGCTCACCGGCCTGTAATTACCTGGATTATTCTTGCTACCCTTCTGAAACTAAGGAACAACATTGGCCATTCTCCAATCCTCTGGGACATCCCCTGTAGCCATAATGTGGAGATGCCAGCGTTGGACTGGGGTAAACACAATAAGAAGTCTCACAACACCAGATTAATGTCCAACACGTTTATTTATGAGTAAACCCACAACCTTTCGGAACACTGTTCTGTCGTCAGGTGAGTGGAAAATTCTACTCACCTGATGACGTGGTGGTGGTTGGTGGTTCGAGACCACCCGGGGACGGAATTTTATTATTTTCTCAACATCAGCATTCATAGGTAAACAGTTGCCTGTTGGCAATGGGTCCGTGGGTGCCAATAAAAAAAGTTGTCAATTGTTCTCGGCTGTACTGTTATCTACTGTTAGCAACATTATTTAATGACGATTGATTTCAAACATCTTACATATAACTATATATATGCTTCCATTATACTATTAAACTTTAAAAAAAATACAATCGAAACATGAACTTGTGGCTGAACATTTGTTCCAATTCCATATCCCTGTTTCCATTCATTCCTGGATAGATCATAAATCTGTCTAACCCAAACTGAAATGTGTTCAATAATGGAACATCAGAACCCTCTGGAGTAGAGAATTCCCAAGATTCACGCGCCTTTGAGTGAAGCAATTTCTCCACATCTCAGTCCTAAATCATCAGCGCCTTACCCTGAGATTGTGTCCCCGTGTTTCAGATTCCTGGATCAGGAGAAATAATGTTTCAGTTTTTTAGTGCTATTTATTCTTTCTCGTTAAAGCTGTTGAGATTTTCCAACATTTTCTGTTTTTGATTCAGATTCCAGCATCCGCAGATTTTGCTTTGATTCTGTCGAAAATGAGGGGATCCAAACTGCACACACTGTTCCAAATGTGGTCTCAGCAAAACCCTGAATTACTGGAGCAAGTCTTCAATCACTTCAAAACATAACTCCGTGCTCAAGGCTGGAAGGAGAGTGTGACAGTGGATAATTCTCACTGTGTACATTCCTGTCATCAGTAACTGGATCAGGAAGATAAGATATCTGTGTTTCTTTGTACTGTCATCTGTAAACTCCATCTCCTCTCAATGCCGTGTGTCATACATTCGCTTTCCCTGCTTTCCAGTTTGGTAAATGACTTGTGCCAGTTACCCTCCGTGATGAATTCCTGCCGTGTGTTACCTTCCAAGTTTCACAGGAGCCACAGTGATGAGGTTGGTGGGTTTTGGAAATTGAAAGTGTCACATGAGCAGTTTGCGGGACTATTTCACCTCACTGTCCATTTCCTGTTCCAGCTAACAGGAATCACTGCTTTCACTGGCTGAAACTGTCACTTGTGTGAGATATAAACATGGCAATGTGAAGGAGAAACTTGTATTTGGTGAATTTAAAAGTCTGAAATAAAATAAATAGAAATCGGTTCATTGGTAAGTTCATCTTTTTACAAGCTTGCGTCAGCTTCCCTGGTGGTCTAGTGGTTAGGATTCGGCGCTCTCACCGCCGCGGCCCGGGTTCGATTCCCGTTCAGGGAATGTGGATTTATTGTTGTACAACAATCCTGTATTACTTCCAGTTCTGTCGGAATCAGTATCAAGGCGATTTCCTCTTTTACGTCTGAATTGGAAATGTCACATGAAAAGAACGGAAAAAAAGGGAGAGCGATAGGCTACAAAGCGCAGATGATATAAAATGCTGATGTTAAAATTTGGCTGTTAATGGGGAAAAATTTATTCCTTCTACTCACACAAATATCTCGCAGATCTGGGTCCAAATCTTGTGCTCAATGACAAGAAAACACTTTCATTGAATTAAGCAGGAACTCTCCTCCCTCCAGTGAAGAAGAGGCAGTTTTCACTCAGAAGCAGTAACTGTGAGATTAAGCGGAGAGGGGGATAAGGACAGGTTAAAGCAGCGTGAATTGTCTCAAGCCAGGATAGTTACTAGAATTTTGCAAGCCCATGCCAAAAGGTGGGGGTTACAAATCGTGTTTCATGAACGCAAAATCCCAGTTGAAGCCGTTCTCTGTATTTGGAATTTGTCTATCAGATCTGTTCAGCGATCCTGTGTTGTGGTGTGTCTTGAAGGCCGCCTTGGAGAAAGCTTACCCGAAAATCGGTGGTTGAATGCCCTTGACTGCTTAAGTGTTCCCCGACAGGAATGGAATAGCCTTGTCGGCTGTGAAGCGGTGTCCATTCATCTGTTGTCGTAGCGTCTGCATGGTCTGGGTGATATACCATGATACGGAATATCCTTTCATGCAGTGGATGAGGTAGACCCCGGTGGCCCAGTTACATGTGTGTATATCGTCTACCTGGCGGATTCTGTCCTCACGTTTGATGATGACATCCATTTCGATGATCCAACACATCTTGCAGAGGTTACCGTGGCGGTGGTGTGTGGTGTCATTGTCGCTGTTCTCCTGCAGGCTGGGTAGTTTTCTGTGAACAATGGTCTGTTTGAGGTTGCTCTGTGTTTTGAAGGCAAAGTGGGGGGGGGGGGGGGGTGGAGATGGCTTTCGCGAGATATTTGTCTTCATCGATTACATGCTGAAGGTTCCCAAGAAGATGCCGTAGCTTCTCCACTCTGGGGACGTACTGGAGAAGGAAGGGACTCTAATGTTGTCCCCTGTATGTATTCTGAGGAGGTCGGTGAGTTTTTCTTTTTGCAATGGTGTGGCGAAAATCTCGATCGATGAGTCAAGAGCAATATCCCGTTCTTGCAAGGGTGTTTGTCAAAAAAAAACGAGACCACACACACGCCTGCGTGCAACTGCTCTCTGGCATGGTGGGATTCGAACCCACGCCTCGAGAAAGACTGAAGCTTAAATCCAGCGCCTTAGGCCGCTCGACCACACTACCACATAGGGAGATGTGATAATCCTGTCATTTCACTGCATTGATACTGAAACATGTTAAAATCAGTGGAGTTGGGATGGGCGATGAAGAAATCGTCACCGAATCAGATGTGCAGCAAACAAAAACCATCTCCAGTCAGAAACACAATGAGCTGCAGTGAAGAGCCGGCTCCATTTAAACTGTCCTTAACCTCGTCTGCTCCTCAGATGGGAGAATATGGCTTCCTGTTGAATTTGCTGCGAGTCTTTACTTGAGAAAGGACAGGACACAAGGCGAGACTGAGATTGGTGCCTGCTGCCGGGAAATAAGTGATATTCATTTTCACGGATTGGAGGAGAGCAATAAAGCTTCACTTCCTGACCTGCAATCAAAACAGCAGTGAAAGTGGATTTGAAACTGATGTTTTCTCACGGAGATTTGAACCTCACCCACTGCTCTGCTCAGCATTCATTCCTTTAGGTGACTGCAGAATTAATTCTTCGTTCAATGCAATCAAATCCTTCCAAATATTCCAGTTTGTTTTTTCCTGTTTCACTTTCAGATTCCGTCATTAATGCTCATCAGCGATAACTTGCTAAACTCCAGCCAGAAATTGAACAAGACTGAAACCAATTGTTGACATCCTTGATTTCTGGATGTTTGCATCTCCTCAAGTCTCTGTCCGTCTTTGTGTCTCTCTGTGTGTGTTGCTCTGTGCATCAATGTGATTTTGTTCCCAGAAGGAGTGAGCACATTTTTACATCACAGACTGTGTTCACTTTTTCATTCACCTCACTGGCAAATGGTACAGAAAATAACAACATGTTTGAAAGCAGAGAGAAAGATTGGCTGATTCTGGTTTCTATTTTGATTGGCTTTTACTTATTGATTTGGTATCTGTATGTCACAGAGGATGATTGGCATTTTCACTGATCAACACTTAAACAGACAGTGGATTCACTCGGTGTGGTGGTGGGTTGCAGTTCTATATCTGCAATCACAGCAACAACTTCTATCAGTTACTGTGAACACAGTGTTTCTAATAGTTTGGAAATATACCAAAGCATAACCTAATAGCTCTTCTATTATTTGAAATGAATATTCATAGATCTATTTGTATATCAACTTACTGAATAACAGTGAGACCAGCAAAGCTTGAATCATGTTTCTTTGTTGCAGAAGGACACACAGTGTGTCTATGTTGGGAATATAAGTAGAAGCAGGAATAGAGGAAAACTGTGCGGCTCATGGTGCGATCAAGCCTCCAGCCTTTCAAATAACAGCTAAATTTCCTGAATAATTTTACTACAGGAATATAGCAGTAGTTTAAATTCAGGACATTCGTTGCCTGGATTTAATTCAATTCCCTGTCTAGATGTTGTGCAAATTGTTATAACTCGAAGATGTTACTTTTTTAAATAACATTATATTGGATTCTGAAACTTAACTCTGTTTTTCTCGTCATGTTTGCTGCCAGACCTGCTCATAGACTCATGGAGGTTAACAGCACGGAAACAGGCCCTTCGGCCCAACTTGTCCATGCCATCCTTTTTTAAACCCCTAAAGTCATTCCAATTGCACGCATTTGGCCAATATTTTTCTATCCCCATCGTACTCATGTAACTATCTAATTTTTTTTTAAGATAAAATTTTACCCGCATCCACAACCACCCCTGGAATTTTCTATATGACGTAAAAAAATCCCACCTGGACACTTTTGGATTTCTCCCCTCTCACCTTAAATCTAAGCCCTCTAGCTTTAGACTCCCCTACCTTTGGGAAGGGATGTTGACTATCTACCTTGTCTATGTCCCTCAATGTTTTATAGATCTCTATAAGGTCACTCCTCAGCCTCCTACGCTCCAGAGAAAAAAAAGTCCCTCCTTATAACTCAATCCGTCAAGTACTAATAAATCCTAATAAATACTTTCTGCGCTTTTTCTAGTTTAATAATATCGTTTCCGTAATAGGATAACCAGAATGTGCAGACTGTTTTACGAATGTGCCCTTAAAATGTCTTGTACAACTTCAACAAGACTTCCCAACCTGCTGAGAACTTCTGGAGCAATCTGTTTTTATTGAAAACATGAATTACTGTTTTTCTCATACACAAGAACACAATAAATAGGAGCAGGAATGGATCACTCGGCCTATCGAGCCTGCTCTACTATTCAATGCCATCATATCCGATCTTGGGCTTCAACTCCATTTTCCCACTAGCTCCCTATATCCCTTAATTCCCAGACAGACCGTATTTTTTTGCCCCATCACAGTCTGAAACGTGTTCAATGAAGGAGCAGCGATAACCCTCTTTGGGAGAGAGTTTCAAAGATGCACAGCACTTTGCGTGAAGTAAATTCCTCTGATCTCATAGAACCACTGCCCTGCTGAAAGAGGCCATACGGCCCGTCTGACTCTGCAACGACTATCCGACTGAGACCACATCAAGGTCCCATTCCCGCAGCCCCACACACCCATCCTGCTAATCCCTCTAACCTACACACCTTTGGACACTAAGGGACAATTTGCCAAGTCCAATCGACCTAACCAGCACATCTTTGAGCTGTGGGAGGAAACCGCAGTACCGGGAGGAAACCTATGTATAAACAGGGAGAATGTACAAGCTCCATACTGCCTTAAACGCTCTTTTTGCTGATGCTGTTTTAGATTCCCGCCCAGTGGAAAGAATCTCTCAGCGTCCACCCTCTCGACCCCATTCAGAATGGAGCAGGTTTTTATGAGATCACCTCTCATTCCTCTAAACGCAAGAGAATTTCAGCCCAATTTACACAACCCCTCATCAAAGCATAAAGCTGAGCTCACGGGGCAACCTAGTGACCCTTCACCACACTGTCTGCAATGCAAGAATATCTTTTCTTAAATATGGTGACCAGCATTGCGCAGAATTCTCCACATGCGGTCTCAATAAACTCTATTAACTGCAATAATACCTATTTATTGCTGTACGCCAAACCTTTGACAAGAAAGCTCAAAATGCCATTTCTCTTTCGAACTGATTGTTCGCAAACGAATTCCTGCGTTCCTTGTACAAACAAACACTACCATCAGCTTATCAAACATGCCCCTTTTTGCTACTTTCATGATCAAGGGAATAACTAATCACTTTTCAAAGTAACACTGGAAATCTCGACTCTCATGTGAGCTGCCTTCATCTACTTCGAGCCCCGTCGCACTTGCTCCGCGGCTTTCAAGACGGTGATACATATATTTTTGACGTAAAAAGGGACAAGGGGAACATTGGGGATGTGAAGTGGGGAGGCCAGGGAGAGATCAGCCATGATGCGATTGAATGGCAGAACAGTCTCAAAGGGCTGAAGTTTCGTACTTCTGTTTCTGGTCCCAATGTCTGCATGTTCTCGTACTTTTTTTTGGTATGTTCATCAGTAACCTCTGTCACACTCTTCAATGTTATGATCGATCATTCTAAGTCCCATCTTCGGATGTGACGTATCCAGTCATAACATCAGTATGGATCAGAGCAGCATTTGCAAGTCACCAAGTCCATAGCATCATCCATGCGGCAAAACTCTCTGTGAAATTCAAAAGCTCATCACTGCCACTCCAATCCAGTCCAGGATACTTCCAAACACATTGGAACAGGATATATAGGGCATTGATAATTTATTTGTATGCAATCAAGTTACCAAAGGCATTCTGGATTCAACATACATCTTATCCGTTGCAGTGGGATGCACATTTACCTGGCTTGTTTCCTCCTGGACCAAATCAGGAATATTGGAATCACATCAGGGAATGTTGTTTGTGTCGTCAGGAAAGCCTTGTTTGGAAACACAAAAGGTACATCGTTGCTTTCCTTTTTTTTCCATACAGGAAGCCGCTTGCTGCCATCAGACCCAATACAGGAAGTCACCAGGGCTCCTTTGCACTCATGCAAATAATTTCGGCTCCCTTTTACTAAAAGTTGCACAAATTGGAAAGAGGCCTATCTCATTCCATGAATCTGTTGTGAACGAATAGATTAAGATTGATTGTAAGTAAGAGAGAACAGCTTTACTGTTGTATCATGCAGCTATCAGACGAAATTGACATTTTGGACATCGTGGAGATAAGATTCTCCTTACAGTTGAAACATTGTAACGATGTGTTTGTGAATTAATATTTCCAAATATGTACTTTTGTTGCCTTCATTTTATAACTTCCCATACCCTGGATATTTAGGCATTGTTGGTCAATATCCCTAATGGAAGGTAAAGTAAAAACAGAAATCACTAGATAACCATAAAAGCTCTGGCAGCATGTCCGAATGGAAAAATAAGAAATGTCATGTGAGCTAGAAATGTTCACGCTGTTTCTGTCCTCATAGATGAGGCCGGGCCTGCTGTGCTTATCCAGCATTTTATGTTTTTATCTTCACCTTCCGGAGTACTTCTTTTCTTTTATGGAAGCTGAACTAGTTGCATTTAGTCTTTATCAATTGTTTTGTGTCAAATCCTGTCTTCTATGTTTGTGGGCCCAGGAATCTGGACGGGGAAAAGCGCCTCGTGCGCAGATGCCAGAGTTTGAGGACATGTTTTCGTTAAATTTCAGAAAATGTTCTATCATCTCGGGTTAATTGATACCAAAGCTGGATATTCATATTTCTTTAATCTGGTAAGCCAGTAACAGTTAATAATCGGACTCTGTGTCTCTACGTGAATGTAGAGTAACTATGGGGCTCTCAGGGCTTCCTGGAAAGCGCCTGACGCCAGTTAGTTCAGACAATGGATTGGGGATTAACTGACAACAGTTTAGACAAGTTATACATTATTTATTACATATCGTGCCTTAATATGCCACAGTGGATATGGGAGTGAATGCATGGCCTTCCATAGACAATCAGGGCTAAAGCTTGATATTAATATGCAATTCAGGTGGATTACATTGAATTGATTAATTAAATAATTTGCCAATGAGTATCAGGGGATATTTTACCCCATTCTTTAATTCTTTCCTAAACTGACTCTGAGTCCCTGCATAAATAAAAGGGTTGATGCAGGAACTCAAAAGCTGAAGCATAGTCCCACTTTCATCCAGCATGTATGCTAAGTTGCTGGAATCAGAAACTGAGGAGTATGTAACATTCGCAAGTTGAACATAGAGAATAGTTATAAAAAATAACAAATACAACAGGATGAAACTCCCCGAGATACAGAAGAGTAAAACAATAGACTTCCTCCGTTTCTTCATCTCTGGGTCACTCTGATTCTCTCCATTGCTCTGTGCCCGGAGTCTCCTGCGGGCTCTATTGGCCATTGCAATGTGTCTGACGGTCAGCACATTAAGCAATAAAATCAGAATGAATGGGAGACAAGGTGTTAAAATGATAAGAGTCCAGTCAAATACGATCCATATTAGTGACGTATAAAGTATTGCTATTCCATTACAAAACCAAGGTATGCCGTCGATGATAAATGACGGCTCATATGTAAAGTACCAGGGGGTGTTAACAACACCGCTTAGAACACAAACTGTCCCTGTAACCTTCATCGCCGTTTTCTTGCTGCAATATTTCGTCTTCAGCTTCTGGCAACAAATGGCAACGAATCGATCAAAGGTAAACGCGACTGTTGTCCAGACAGAACAATCTCTGACTCCATAAATTATCACAAAACTGAGACTACAGACCGGAGTGATGGAGAGGAAGCTGAATGGGAAATAAATACGGGCAATCCGGTTTAATATCACAGCTGCAATAATGACCATGAGATCTGTGACTGCCATTGATATCATATAGTAAGTGATACATCCAGAGAGACCGCATCTTCCACGGGCTAGGATCACAATCACTGCCAAATTTGCTGTGTTGTAGACAAAATAATCTCAATGAATATGCAAAATAGAAAAATAGAAGAGAAAATCATTATAGTATTGAAGCATCAGGAAGCAAACATGATGAGAGATCAGAATTGGCAATCCTAGTTGAAGAACCCTCTGATTCACTGATTTAAAAAAAAACTCCTAAAATGAAGCATTTCTTCAATACTGCACTGAACTGTCAGAAAAAAAACATATTGAATGTTAACCTCACTGTTTGATCAGCTACAGGAAATACAATCAGTTTGTGTCTTGTCCCACCAATAGAGAAGAGAGAAGACACGACCAAGTCATTGGCAAATCCGACGGCTATTAATATTAAATATATATTAATATAGCAGAAATGCATCACATAATTTTCATTGTACAAACATGTCAAGTCCCTCAAATGCGAGAAGAAAACTGGAAATGTATTTCATTTAGAACACAAGAACGTGCTTTGAATTGAGAATGGTTTTGGACTCAATTCATTGGACTAATTCATTGAAACCATTGAAAAAATGGTTGAGAGTAGTGAATAAATATCATCTACTTGCAAAGTTAACAACATGATTCAGTCAGTAGAACTGCCAAATTGTAGTGGACTTCAGATCTACTCCAAGAGTTCAGCACACATGGAGTTTTGCATTGGCTATGATTTCATTTCTGGAATAAAAACAATAACCTGAGACACTGTCTAAATAAAACGTTAAAAGAAAATCAACACCAACTTTACAGAGGATTGTCTTTCCCGTTGCAAGCAACAAAACAATAAAAACAACAAAAAACACGCACATCGGGATAAATTTGTGACTATTCATTAACAGCCTCAACAACATAACAGAGCTACATTTAGAGTACGGCAATGTCCCCACAGTCACAGTGACAAATCATACCAGAACTTACTTTACTATGAGGATAGTGTTGTGGTAATGCAGCCACAGTGACAGCATGAACAACCAAATGGTTCACCGACAATATGAGTTGGGAATAGAAAGAAGGCGAACTTGTAAGATTGAAGTGATAACATTACCCTGGTTAAGGTAATATAGTATATTGTTAAAGAGGGTAAGTTATGCAGATAATGTAGAGACATATCGGTAAAAGCGAGAAACAACACATTACAATAAGCTTGCTTCAACTCATACACAATCATGAGACCCAAATCGTTAATTACGTCAGGAAATTTGCTCCTTACGCTTTAAGTAATAGACATTGTTTGTGATGCACGTTGTCATTCACTATATTGATAATGTCTGCTGCCAAACGGCCAGAATAATGGTACCCATAGTGTTTCCATTCGCCTAGCCTTGTATTCTCTGTTCTCTTCATGTTCAATGAGAGCACAACTAATTGTATTTCCAGTCAGGTCGAGTAATTATGCCAGGCAGAGGGAAAAATGTAATGATTAAAATGGAGGATGAAAACTGTCATGGTGCAGAAGGTGAATCTCCAGCAAAATAGGGTAAATCACAGCAGGTAAGAAGAAGATTGTCAACTTAACTGAGAAAAAAATCCCACAATATTGGTACTGTAGAGAAACATTTTGGGAAAAGAAAATAGAATTGCGGGAGGGATAAACAATGATTTTCATAATGAATAATTCATCGTTAGACTTTACCCGGAACGCCAATAGCAGCAATGACGGGATAGTAAATGGCAAACAGAAGACCTTTCGGTGATGAGTGCATTTCGATCAAAGTCCCCAATTGTCTTCTCCACTGTACTCAGAGATTACCACATTTATCGTTGGCGTCAGGCTCCAGGGAGACAATTAAGTGATCTTTTTTTTTTATACATGGATTGTGCTAATCAAAACAAACACATTGGCAAAGTTATTGTGCACCATGTGTTTAAGATTTTTTTTCATAGGTTCTGATGTGTTTCCACTCTCAGAGTGTATAGCATGTTCCCTGTTAAATTATTCCATAAAAATAATGAGAATTAAATCGTGGATTTTTTAAGTAGTGAAATGAGCATTGTACAAAAGACAATAAATGGGTTTAATCAGTTCATGCTGAGTTAAGTAGTCTCTGCATCAAATAATAATGAACAGTTTTGTTCAAGTCAAGAATGAAAACGCTGCCTAATTCTCTCTCCTGGTCGATATCCAGTCTACACGATGAGCAATCATGTTCCTTCTCGTGGAAAATCTCTCGGACTGTGCAGTTTATTACATCTGTCAGTGCATTCATTGTGGAACTATACAGGTTAACACACTTGCATGCGGTGAGCCAGATCCTGCTTATGTGTTTTAATTAAATATTACCTGATCCATTTCAGCATAGTTGCACTCGATGTTCTGATCAGCACCATTAAAGTCAATCGGCAGACAAATAGCCCACTCAATGAGAACTTTGTGAGAAAATTAAACGAAGTTCCCTTCAGCAAACAAATCACCTGCATTTCCACGTTAAAGAAAGGTCTAGCTAAGATTTGAACTCAGATCGCTGGATTCAAAATCCAGAGTACTCACCATTACACCACAGAACCCAACCCACAGCAGCAGGCTGAAAATCGTCGCTCAATACTTGTGCCATGTTGAACATCGTCGAGAAATATCAGTCCCATTGTCCAATCCCGTCTATGGCCAACACCAATTCGTATTTACATTGCCCTTGCTGGTTCCCCCTGTAAAAATGAGTAGGCTACCTTCAACTGCATTACAGTTCACTGTAGCTGACTATATTCAATGAACAATGTTAGCATCGAACTGATAGAGACACTACTACAGTAAATCTACTGAACAGCATCAGCTTATCACAGCTGTGCTTTCACCACGCTGGAAGCCACCGTGAAAATATAAACAATTTCAAACCTCAGCAGACAGGAAGGAGTGTGTGAGTGCCGACAATTGGCGCTGTACACATTCCTGTAATCAGTATCTGGGAGAATCAGGCAGATGGGCCTGATGGCCTTGTGGTTAGGATTCGACACTTTCAGGGTCGCAGGCTATCTTTGATACATTCAGATTTAATGATTTTTTTTATAAACAAACCAGCAATACTTGCTCGTCCAAAGCAGCTCGGCCAGAATCGGTGGAGTGAGATTTGCACTTTTGATTCCGAGTTGGAAATGTCACATGAGCAGCAGGTCAAGAACAAACACAGATAGTGAAAGACAGTGATATGATGCAAAACGCTGCCGACAGAAATGGTGATACAAGGTCAAATCTGGATGGTAACAGGTCAAATTTAACCATTTGTTTTGACAGAATTATCACTCATTTCTGAATAAAATGACAAGAAAACATCTCCATGAATGGAACACTAAACTTTTTGACCTCGACCGATTGCAAGCAGTTTTCATTCAGGAAGCAGTAACTGTGAGTTTAACAAAGCAGAATGGAGAAAGTCTCAGTTTGAGAGGCGGCACTGCCGGGAGAATAGAGAGCTGGAGTTCACCCAGAAAAACAGCAAAGTTTAAAAACAACGGGTTTTGAAAACTTCAGCGGGGATCTCAACCTAAAACAAAACAATTTTCACTTGTCCATGAAGGATTAGCAGGTGACAGGCAGCGCCGTGTATTGCTGTGCACTGAGAGCCACAGAGAATGAGCCTCTCGCCGGGCTCATAGATAATCTGACACATGGTGATAATCAATGATTCAATGTCAGGGCAACACATGGGGTTGAACATCAGAGAAAATTTACTCACAGTGAACGTGACAATACAGTCCAATGCCTCACTGAGGTTAAGGATTGTCACTGTTGGGGAATTTGACATGTACTCATAATTTACTCATATTAATATCGGATGAAGTCCAATCCTTCCCCATTCACACAAACCCGCAGATCTCCCAGGTGAACAACGTCATCAATCTGTACTTATAATGTTCCAGATCTTTTAACTGTCTGACAGACCACACCTTTCAACAGTGATCAAATATCAAAGGCAGAATCAGAGTTGCTAAATATTGAAGTCGCTGAGTTAAAATTATTGACTGTAACATGTGTACTTTATAAACAAAAGCCCCCAGTTGCAAACAGTCGAGATAAAAATATTGGACGGATATTTTGCTGGAGATTAAAGTCCACAAATGCTGATGCGGTGACTTTGGTTTCACCAGCTTCGACTTTCACTCGAGGTGTCAGAACTACTTTGTAGAAAGTTAAATAATTGTATTTTGCTCTTGATTGACGTGTGGGCTTGTTGGTCTAGGGGTATGATTCTCGCTTAGGGTATCTTAAACCGTTAGCATGCGAGAGGTCCCGGGTTCAAATCCCAGACGAGCCCTTTGTTCGCTTCTTTTTGACCAAGTCAAATATCCTGATCTGTTGAAGGTACAAACGGCGGGATGGCTTTCTGCTGACTGGCTCCGAAAAAAAGGCACAGAGTTATCGAGCACGGAAAGAGCCCACTCAGACACCCACATGGCAGGAGCCCACACTCATCATGTCCGCGTCTGCCATGTGACATCTGGACGGGAAACATTCGTTCTGATTCTCGCTCTGCAGATAGTGCCAGAAATACCGACAGCACCCAGTATTTTCTGATTTTATTTCAGATTTCGAAAGTCCGCAGTATGTTACGTTCTATTAGGCTATATGTTTTGGGCTAGCAAGTGCTGACAAGTGGCAAGTAACATTCGCGCCACACAAATGCCAGACAATGTCCATCACCAATAAGAGAAAATCTGACCTCCGCCCCTTGACATTCAATAGTTTTTCCATCACTGAATCGCCCACTGTTAGCAGGTGAGAATGATCTCTCCCCACTGTGACTGCGCTGACGAATCTACAGCTGGGGTGGGTAATCGAATGCCTTCCCACAGTCTCCACATTTCCATGGCTAATTTAACCTTGGAGCTGGACAACCAGAGGGAGCTGCATGAGAGGCAGCGACAGAAACGGGAAGAGAAGCGACATGATAGCGTTTGGTAAATGACTTGTACCCGTTACCCTCCGTGATGAATTCCTGCCGTGTGTTACCTTCCAAGTTTCACAGGAGCCACAGTGATGGGGTTGGTGGGTTTTGGAAATTGAAAGTGTCACATCAGCAGTTTGCGGGACTATTTCACCTCACTGTCCATTTCCTGTTCCAGCTAACAGGAATCACTGCTTTCATTGACTGAAACAGTCACTTGTGTGAGATATAAACATGGCAATGTGAAGGATAAAGTTGCATTTGGTGAAAAAAAAACAGAAATAAAACAAAAGGCAGGTGGCTCATGGATCAATTATCATTTTATAAATTTTGCCCAAACTTCCCTGGTGGTCCAGTGGTTAGGATTCGGTGCTTTCATCGCCGTGACCCCGGTTCGATTCGCGCTCAGGGAATGTAGATTTATTACTGTACAACAATCCTGTGTTACTTCCCGGTCTGCACCAGTTCTGTCGGAATCAGCATCAGGAAGATTTCCTCTTTAGGATCTGAATTGGAAATGTCACATTTAAAGAGCAAAGAAAAAAGAGTGCGACAGGCTCCAAAGCGCTGATGTTACAAAATGCGGATGATTATTGGAAGAAAGATGAAAATGATGCATTAATGAACGGGTAGAAATCATTGCTCCCTTAGATATTTGCGAGACTAACGCTTTTAAATGTTGACACAGCCTAGCTGAACATTGCAGACAGGCAGTTTTCCTCTGTTATGCCTCCAGCTGTTTCTGTAGTGTAGTGGTCATCACATTCACCTCACACGCGAAAGGTCCCCGGTCCGTAAACCGGGCAGGAATGTTCATTAAGCTTTCTCATGTTGGATAAGGGAAAACTGTTAAATTTAAGTTTACTGCTCAACATTATCCGAACCTCGATGTTAAAGACATGTTATCATTGCTCTGATTTCACCCTCAAATACCTTCTGTGAAATAAGGTGCGCTGACGGGAATGTTCGATGTTGATACCGAGCATTTATTCCCATCCCGTTCATTCTCCAACAGAATTTAATGGGTTTATAGGAGCAGACTAATATGGTTAATCACCATCTGAAATATCTGATAGTAGTGTGAGCTCAAAAAGACAAATAGAAGTGATACTGTAAGTGAACTAGAGGAAATGGCGAACATTTCACAGAAGAATCTTTTTAAAATCGTTTTTCATCTCTAAGAAACAGGAAAAGCCACTCAGACAGATGAGGGAATCGAGACTCAGTGCGGATCTACTGGATATTCCTGTAACGGGCCGGAATTTATGCGCCTGAATGTTTCACGTCCATAATAAAAAACGCTCAAGGGTCACTAACAGATAATTCTTGATTCTCCTCCATTTAAATGAAGGTGACTTTGTTTAAAAGCTGACGATAGTAAATCTGAAAATTGTGATCTATATTACCCGGTGATTCGATTGGTTCTCTTGGTCAGTTATGGTTGCAATTCAGCGATGTTCAATTTCAGAAATATTCAATTCATAATGAAGACATATGTGTTAAATAATGCATTGATACAAAATATTGTATGATTTGTATGAAGTCAGAAATGCTGAATTTTATGAAAAATTTGACAAAATAGTGTGCATTCTCTAAGACATGCTGAATTTTGTCTAAAATGTATTTGAGGTTAGCATTTATTTAATATCCTAATCTTATTAAATGATTTGTTTCCCGAAAAAATACTTAAAATAGTCGGTTGCTGTTCATTAGCAATTTCCTAACATTACTTTCTCCAGAGAAGTTGAAAATATGCTTGCCGGCATTTGTCTGAATAAGTATGAAGGTATTAAATACCTTTTCCATCGGAAGTAACAAGGAACTTGTGAACACCTTTTAAGGGTCCGTACTGAGCCAAGCAGGAGTACGAACCTAGAATCGCCTAGCTCTGTAGTCAGTTGCAGTTATCCATTGCGCCACTGGCCCGCAAGTAAAAATGCGTTAGTTGTTACATATTAACTCGACGTTTCGAAAGTTTCAGGCACAAGAATTGTCAGAAAGTTTGCTTTTACTTGTGAGGAAAAGGTCCATTATTGAGATTGTCTTTATTCATTTACTATCAATCCTAATTGCCCTTGAGTTGAGTAACAGCACTTGAACGGGCTGTCAAATTTTTCTTTCGATGAGGACTTGGTGATAAATTTAAACGAAACGCCTTTCAGCCAATCCATCATCTGTATTTGCAAATTAAAACAAGGGCCCGCCGAGATTTGAACTCGGATCGCTGGATTCAGAGTGCTCACCATTACACCACAGAACACAGCACGAGGGTAGACCCTGAAAATCGTGGATCAATACTTGTGCCAATTTGAACAGCAGGGAGAAATATCAGTCCTGTTGCACAATTATTCATATTTATATTTCCCTTGCTGGTTCCTCCTGTAAAAATGAGTAGGCTCCCTTCCACTGCATTAAATTTCACTGTAACTGACCACATTCAAACACCAATGTTTGCATCGAACTGACATAAACCTTACTGCAGTAAATCCACTGAACAACATCAGCTTATCACAGCTCTGCTTTCATCACACTGGAAGCCAATGTGAAAAATATAAACAATTTCAAATCTTCGCAGACAGGAAGGAGTGTGTGAGTGCGGACAATTGGCGCTGTGCACATTCCTGTAATCAGTATCTGGGAGAATCAGGTAGATGGGATCCTGGGGGTGTCATGGTTAGGATTTGGTTCTTTCAGATGTCGCAGACTGGCCTCGATTTCTGAAGATTTAATGCATTTTTTAACGTAAGAATAAAAAGCTTTAGGGTTTTCCTTTATCTGACTTGCCAAGGACTTGTCATGCCTCCTCCTAGTTCTCCTAAGCCATATTTTTTAACTCATTCCGAGCTAACTTGCAACCCTATATAGGTGTTATCAAGTGTTGACAGTGGAAGTTTGGCCTGGTGTCGCACTGGGTACCAGCTTTGAAGAAATGTTGCAACTTAAAGCTTTTGCAGAATGGCATGATGCGTATTGTAGTGATATGAGTTGTGTATAAGAGACAGTGTGCAAATGATTTGAATACGTTTTAAGCGTGTTTAGACTGATGTGGTGAAAGCAGAGGCATATTTGGGAGAATGAGGCTGTGTGAGAGGGGGATTGTTGCCGAGTGCTTGTGTTTTGGAGGAAGGGTGAAAGTTTGAGATGCGGTTGTGAATGAAAGGAAGGTGTTGAACAGCATGAGAGGCTTGTGCGATGTTGCGTGTGAGATTTGAGAGACAGCATTTGTGGGCATTTGGGGAATGAGAGGACAAAGTAAGAAAACTATAATGCTGCTGAGTGTGAAGGAAGAGAGAGCATGTGGGGGTAATCTCAGCAAGCGCAGCATTGGTGGCTCAGTGGTAGAATTCTCGCCTGCCACGCGGGAGGCCCGGGTTCGATTCCCAGCCAAGGCAAAGCTTTTTCTTCCTCCGTTCACTTTGTATATTGAAGCGAAGCTCCTGTCAAAATTGGGGGAAAACAAGGGAAATATTAAGTCCTGGAAGTAAATCCTGAGGGAAATGGATCACAATATTCGGAAGGAGGTGCAGTTGTGAATGGTGTTAAAGATGATTGAGTGGAAAGTATTGGAACTTTGGGCTACTGGTGGTTAGTTCCCTTCCCTCCCGTTGAAATTCCTACCTGTGAGAAGAGACATGGATTCATTTTACCTGCCCGTTCACAGGAGAAACACTCGACAGCAGTGCTGCAGGATCAAGGAAACTAAAGAGACTTGTATAGAATTGTAAACAGTGCCGTCATGCTGCAGTTCTGGAACAGGTTTTCAGAAATAGAATTGTGGTCATTGACAAACTAGTTTAGAATATATTTAACCGCTGTTGTCTCAGTCGCTGTGGCGCAATTGGTCCGCGCGTTCGGCTGTTAACCGAAAGGTTGGTGGTTCGAGACCACCCAGAGACGGATTTTTGCTATTTTTCTCATTATCAGCATTCACGGGTTGCCTGCTTCAACTCATTGAAAAGTTTGGAACTACAGAGAAAATTTGGTAGTGTACAAGCTGAGACATTGTATATACCTCTGATTCTGTGTGTGCCCTTGCATCTTTCGAGTTACGAGGATCTCTATATGTCTGCGTCTGAATCTAGTGTGCCCCTGCATCTATATGTGTCCCTGAATCTGTGTATGCCCCCCTGTTTCTCTGTAGGCTCCAATACGTACGTGTGTGTGTGTGTGTGTGTGTGTCCCTGTAAATGTCTGATTCTTTGTGCCTTTTTTAAGACTAAACGGTGAAAATGTCTGACAAACGAATTGCAGAGGGCAGCAATGTTTACCCAGTAAGATTCTGAATTTGATTAACGTCTGATAACTGCATCGAATGTACAATTTGAAGTTTCAAATAATCCCAACTTCAATCTCCAGACATTATCTCCCAATGGAAAATGAAGAACGCGATTTATCTGCGGTGCCTGATTATAAAAAGGGCGAATACGCCAGCCGAGATCCTTCTACAAACTCCAATCTCGGACAATATCTTTCAATATTCATATTTCAGTAACCGGTTCGCAGACTCACAAGCACCAGCGCCTGCAGTTTCTGTGGGCCGCCAGCAGATGGTGGTGTTGTATCAATTTAATCTCAAGGTTAGTGCAGCAGGTTTGAGGAGATATTTGAGGAAAATTTATTTCCCTGTTTCCATGGAAAGAGAACAATCAGTAAAGCAATGGCATTAATATCTCTGTCAGTAACATTCACAGGAAAATCTGGCCGAAGGATAGTGAATTTAATACTTGCGTTCATATTTACCTTCCGGCTCGTGAACATGTCGATTACCAGCTAATTATCGTATAACCTTAACTTTTTAGTGATTTAAAGATTTGTCTAGTCTCTCATCCAGATATTATCAAATAATATTTCATTATAATTGGACACGTATCTCTTTTTCGCTGGATTTTCCATTCCTCGGCGCTCATTTTTTTCCTTAGTCCATTTAGACATCCAGCTGAACCCTGCCTCTATGTTATGTCCTGTGTATATTTAAATATAGTAACTTGTTATAACTTTTGACTTCAGCACAATTCGAGCCCTAACTCACTCTGATCTATAACAAACACTGCAAATTGCATGAGCGCCTCAAAATGTCTAACTGTGCACTGATTTGAGTTATTAGCTCATTATACCAATCTCACTGTCGAATGCTGACACGGGATTTTATTATGTGTAATCGCAGACAATCCAATTTTCTGTTCCGACCTGCAATCTGACTCTGAATGTAACTCAATGGGAGTTTGGGGCCAATATTTCACGGACATTATCATCTCAGCACCCATCACAATTTCCCATGCCCTCCGCACACCCCTCCCTCCACACCCCCAGCCCCTCCCTCCCCCCACCTCCATCCCCTCCCCCACAAACCTCCCCCCCCCCCCAACCCCCCCGCGCCCCGGCCGCAAACCAACACAATTTATTAATCTCGATTCCACGTCTTCAATTCGCCATCATTAGTTTTAATATTTATCAATGAGTTGGAGCGATGGAGGGTGAGAGGGCGGGGCTAAATACGCGGGGGTTCAGTGAGGTTTCAGAACTGGTGGAGTCGCCAACTCCCACCCACTTTGACACGGTGCTACTCCATTCTGGAACGGGATTGATGATAAACTGTCAGCTAAACAGAATATTATACTCACCATGTAATCAGTTTCTGGAGGGGAATGTATTTGAAAGCAAAGGAAGGGAATATCATTTACTGCAGATGATAGAATGACTGTGTGACTATATCTGTAGTGACAGTGACCTGGGATGAAGCAATGGAGACAGTAATGATGATCAATGAGATACAAATCTCAGATATCACAGCAGAACTGTGAAAAGCTCATGTTGTTCAGCAGATTTCCCACAAGAAGCTATAGAAGAGGCAGAGGCTACGAATGACCTTTGAATGTGGTGAGCTACAGTGAAATGTAATGTAGTAGAATGTATTATTATTCATTTTGACAGGAGGAAGCAGCAAGGGATTGCTGGGACTGGGCCAATGGGTTTATTTTGTTTCTCCAGGCAGTTCAAACTGACTCAATGATCGCTCCTGTTTTCCATGAGGAAGGAATTTCATCCCCTCCTAAATCTTGTGCTGATCGGCAACAATAAAATCTATATTCCCTGGCCGGGAATCGAACCCGGGCCGCGGCAGTGAGAGCGCCGAATCCTAACCACTAGACCACAAGGGAAGGTGTGGGCACCTGCATTAATCTGACCGATACATTGCAGCGTTTTTCAAATTCTCCAGAAAGGTTTGTCGAGGAAAAAGAAACTCATGTTTTGATAGAACAGGAATGACTCCTTCAGCCCACAGCAAATTACAACAGATGCTGAAACTTAAAAGAACAACTTAAAATGCTGGAAAATCTCACCAGGCATGACGGTACTTCTGGAGAGAGAATGTAAGACAATGTAATTGAGTCTAAACTGCCCTCTGAAATGGCCCAACAACATAGTTAGTTCAGCGGGAAATGGGGATGGACAACAAATGCTGACAATGAAATCTATATTGTGTTAGCAGCATTTATGAAATAATTAATCATTTTCATTTTGTTTCATTTCATGTCAGACAGGGTGACATATTCGGGGCTCTTATTATTTAAAACCTCAGCCCTTTAACTATTGAGACAGTTATGGTTCAGTCAGAGAAAAGTGATCCACTGTGATCCAAAAGAAGGAATTTTAGTTGCTGCAAATCCCACCTCAAAACGGAAAATGTTGGAAGATTCATCAGTTTCAACAGCTTCTGTGGAGGGAAAGAGAGTGAATGAGACAGGTTGCTGACCTTTGACCCTAACTGGAAGAAATTGATGATTTCGCGGTTTTCAAACAAGTACAGCGTCAAGCAAAATAGAGAGAGAGAGAGGAGGGAAGAACAAATAGTCTTTTGATAGGATGGAAGGCTGCAGTGATTGAATGACAATGGAGATGATTGTTGTTTGCTCTGACACAATCTCGCAGATCTGGGTTTAAATCTCATAATAAATGAGAACAAAATCTCTCGCTGAGTTCAGCGCTAAAGTCACCGCCTTCCAGTGATCTGCAGGCAGTTTTCATTCACAACTGTGAGATGAACAACGTAGAAGCGAGAGAGACACAGTTTTAGCCGTGACACTTCTGGAGGAACGAAGGTCTGGAATTCACCCAGGAATAAGTCAAAGTTTAAAAATATTGACGCCCAACGTGGGGCTCGAACCCACGACCCTGAGATTAAGAGTCTCATGCTCTACCGACTGAGCTAGTCGGGCACATCCACTACGGCGCTAACCACTGTGCTACTACCACGCTGCCCTTTCTACTGCATTCAATGCTACTGCAGTTCACTCCATTGACAGGAATAGTATCAACCAGTGATAAACCATCGTGTGGTGATTCTGCTGAATAACATTAAATTATCACCGTTAATGGACCATCCAACGTTGGGCGCCATTGATTTGAAACTTTGCTGCTTTTCTGGGTGAACTCCAGCTCTCCATTCCTCCCGCAATGTCACCGCTCAAACTGAGTCTTTCTCCTTCCCACATTGTTAAACTCACAGTTACTGGTTTCTGAGTGAAAACTGCCTCCACTTCACTAGGGGTGGGAGAGTTTACTATTTCATTCAATTAAAAGTTTTCTTGTCATTGAATCAGAGATTTGGACCCAGATTTGCGAGATATTGGTGTCAGTAGAAACAATAAACTTTCCCCCACTAACAGCCAGATTTTAACCCGTATCAGCATTTTGTACCAACAGCACTTTCCAGCCTATCGCTCTCTTATTTTCTTTTTTTGTTCTTCACATGTGACTTTTCCAATTCAGACACAAACAAGGAAATCTCCCTAATATTGATTCTGACAGTTGCAGACCTGGAAGTAACGCAGGATTGTTGTACATCAATAAATCTACATTCCCTGACCGGGAATCGAACCCGGGCCGCGGCAGCGAGAGCGCCAAATCCTAACCACTACACCACCAGCGAAGCTGATGCAAGCTCTTTTAAAATGTTCATTTATTCATGAATCACCTGCTTTTTATTGTATTTGGGATTTTTTATTCACCAAATGCAAGTTTATCCTTCACATTGTATCCTTCACAAAGTCCTTGTCTTTGTCAAAACTGAGTATGTCATGTCTCTATTTAGATGAGAAAACACCACGCTGGTTAGTAATATACTGTATACACTCTCTCAGTAATGACTGAACTGGACCCAGTCTGCATTCATATTAGTACAGGTGCTGTATCGATATCTGGTGCATTCGGCTCTGTCTCTGTATTACTCCACAAAACCCGTCCCTCATTTATATTACAACAGATCATATTAGTTGGATTGGCCATGCAAAATTGCCCGTTATTTTCCTTTTGAGTATGTGGATTAGCCATGGAAAATGTGTGGGGCTAACGGGGATAGGGCAGAGGGGAGGACCTGGGTGGGATGCAGACTCGGTGGGCCAAGATAACCTTTCTTCTGAGCTGTAGAAATTCTATGGCTCTATGTCTAAGAAATATCATAGACGTTTGCGTGTTTATTTATTTTAAATATTCTATTTTCTAATAACCCCCTTTGGAGAAATGAAATCTTTTAGCAATTCCCCTCAGTTTTCCCAGTGATAACCTTCAGCCCATCCCTTCCACGAATGCATGGAAACACCAAACAGTTCATGTGTTTCAACTGAAGAACGTTTAATATGTAAGTATTTATTGACAACCATTCTGTTTTATGTTCTTGCATACAAAATGATTTCAGCCTCACTATTTTGTTCCCGGTGTTGACTTATCTGTCTTTAGAGATCTGTTGGAAAACGGATAGGCTGACAATGTGTGACAGCAATATTCACAACGGTTTCAACTCTCTTCAGTTCAGCAACACATTGTTAATCAATGTTCCTTTTTTTTGCCAAAGTGCATGAACCAAAATGTTTGCCTTCATTCGGATTTTTTAGCATGCATAAAAAGGACAATAACCATGTAATTTACAAGAAAAGATGAAGTCATCTTGTTTGTTTAGAGACTGGGATTCATGTCCCTCAGCTCACGGTTTAATTGTTTCAATGGGGACATTGGAGGATTTATAAATAGGAATTTTCACAGTGTGCGCAATATTGTTTAACTGGGAGTGGTCTCTAGTACAGCCAGCGATCATTGAACTTCAGAGCCATGTTCTGGACTATACCACTTGAGCTTCGTATCATTTGGGTATTTTATGATATCCAAAAGGTTTACTACCCGGTACTTGCCGTAGTTGGTGTCACTGGTAAGTCATATATCTCTGTGTTCATTGTCCTTGTCTATGTTATCCAGTTATTGATATCATTCTGTGTAACCTTCATGGTTTGTAGCTGTGAATGCACTGGAAACATTTCTCGTTGCCACACAGATATTCTCCCACTACCTGACATTCACTTCCAATCTTTCCACTTTGCGGTTGTCGTTATGTAACATGATTTCCAGTGTTATGATTCACAGCCAATTCCAAATCAGCTGATTCAACATCTTCAACTGCACAGTCTTCAGCACAATCAAAGCTGAGTCATCCAGACCAGAAATATTTGCTCCAAACCTGCTGGCACCATTGTGACCCCCATATACAAATCTGAAGAAGGCAGCAAATTGGAGACTTTATTAACTGGTGAATTTGGTTTCTTGCTACATCATTGCAGGGCTTTTCTGCTGTGAACTTGGTCTCGAGCAGAATAAGTGAACTCATTCTATTCTGGGGTGGATTTAATAAAAATGTTTCAGCTGTTACCAAGGATTCTGAGAGATTGTTTCTCTTGTGCTCAGTCTAAAATACGAGTAAATTGTGTTGTTCTTCCCTACAGTGAATGCAATGACGATTCTTATCCTGTCACGAGGGAAGTGTGGTCTTTCCAAAAGTGTGATACGTTACCTCATTTCCATGTCAGCAGCGGATCTACTGGTCGTTATCATCGATCTCATATTGAGGCAAATTCCCATTAAGTTTGATTTTGTAATCATTTACCACATTAAAATATGTAATATCCATGCTGTGCTGCTTTATGCAGTCACTGATTGCTCTGTCTGGTTCACTGTCTCTTTCACCTTTGATCGATTTGTGGCTATTACTTGTCAGAAGCTGAAAATAAAATACTGCACTGAGAAAACTGCAACAGTGGTTCTCGGAACTGTGAGTGTGCTATTCAGTGTAAAGAATATTTTCTGGTATTTCATGTATGGTGATAGATATGAGTTTCAGAATAATCCTCATTTTTGTGATGTTGGCGTTGATGCCCTCTATTCTGCAGCATGGGGAGCAGTTGAAAATCTGCATTATATTTTAACACCGTTCATTCCGTTTTTGTTGATTCTGTTGCTGAATGTCTCCACCATTACACACATTCTAGGGTCGACCAAATTCCGCAGGAGACTTTGGAGCCACAAGCGTATGGATAGTTCAAAGGACCCAGAGACAGTGAAGAGAAGAAAATCCATTATCTTACTGTTTGCTCTATCAGGAAATTTTATCCTACTGTGGTCAGTTTTACTTTTCTACTCCTTTTGTGATCGATTATATAATTTAAACTTAATTCATTTTTATATTCCTGCATTTGTGCGGGAATTAGGATTTATGCTCCAACTTCTGAGTTGCTGCACCAATACATACATTTACGCAGTGACCCAGACACAATTCAGAGAGGATCTAAAGAATGTGATCAGATCTCCGTTTACTGCAATTGTAAAATTACTTACAGAATAAACAGATGTTTTGTTAGAACAGTGTGTTTACCTCGTGTTCTGCACAAAACAATATCTCAGTGAATCATACACAGTGTAGACATATTTTGTGCCACCAATTCTGATTAAAAAGTGTATTGAAATTGTAAAAACAAATAAGAAAATGAATTGAGTCCAGAAAAAATCCAGATTCAAATCAGCTAATACTAATGAACCAGCCTGGACATCATGTTGACCTCCAGTTTTGTACCATTCTGTTAACTTGCGCGGATGTTTGCATTTCACTTCAGCTGCAACACAACTCCCTCAGTGAAATGAATCTCAAAACTCAAATCCCGTGAACTCTCTTCACAATTCCACCCCAGCTCACCACACCCCCACCCTCCCATTCAGCTCGACCCTCAGCCCAAACAGTCCCACCCACTTCGCATAGTATTCATTACTGGATTTAGCAATGGTGAATTTAACAGATTGGAGTAGAGATTCATGGATGAATGGATTATTTGGCAAAGGTGGTTGCAAATCTTCCCCAGTAGGTGTAGACAAAGGTCATGGGTAGAGGAAGGCACTCATAATGTTGAAATGCGGCGTGGGTTCATTGGGCCGAAGGGCCTGTTTCTCGTGTTGTGTTGTTCTTTGTTCTTTGTTCAAATATTAGCACTAAACTTCCATGGATTTACGGCCGGTGCGAGACGGCAGCTTGAGACAGAATGTTGGAGTGGCAGTGATTGCATTTAGTAAAACTCAGTGGCAGTATTTGACAATGCACTTGGTACAATTCTATTTCTCTTTCCCGTGGGAGATAGTGACTAGAGATTGGAGATGTATATTTAACACGTATATTTGTACATTCGGTGGCGTTATGAAACGCAAATCCAATTTTGAGTGGGAGTGGCTGAAATTTCCTGAACTCTGCCATTCACCTGTCACAAATTATCACTTTTAATCTCACATAATGGACCTAACTCAACGTTGTTTATATTTCCATGAGAATTATTTCAAAGGATGCGCTGGCCCTCGTAACTAGGTGATCTCCTTCAAACCGAGAACCTTCTGGTGGCCCATAGAAGTTGGGGCGTTAAGAGACATCCAAGCCCTCTCTTCCGTTTGTCCTCCTCTCGCTTTTTCTAACGGTGAACTTTCTTAAAAGCTGGAGTATTACTGCTTCATTTCAGTTATGATACAAGTCCACTGCTTTTTCCTACAGTTTATGTTAGCTAAACTTTGCGTGGAAGCTCCAGCAAGAATTGAACTCGCAACCCCTGGTTTATAAGACCAGTGCTCTAACCACTGAGCCCTGGAGCCAAATGCTACCAGCTGACTGCGGTACTAGTAACATTATCAATGGGTTGAGGAGCAGGATGGGGTTTGAGGTGGGAGATTTTTGATGAATGGGGAAATGTCTGAGGTGGAGAACAGGAAGTTAAAAGACGCAACTTGAAACTGACGTGATGTGACATGTGTGCTGTGTGTGTATCTGACATGTATGTTGTGTATCTGACATGTATGTTCTTCACAGGTTATCGTTAGTGTTACATCTCTGACTTCTCCAGCTCCGATGCCAGTTCATCCAGCCGGAAGATTTAGATGTTGTTCCCTTCACAGACGCTGTGGGGCGATTGATTTCTGTGTTTCTCCTGAGAGGAGAGATTCAGTGGGATGAGTCTGATCGCTCTGGAGTTTAGAATAATCAGAGATGATCTTATTGAAAAATTTGAAATAGGGGAACAGTGTGACATGAAAATCTTGAGAGGGTTTCCCCCCGGCCCCTCCCCTGGCTAAATTATTAAGGACAAAGGAAAAATACGGTGAATGATGTAAGAGGATTTTGGAATGTTTGGGAGAGGTGAAGCTCAGAATTGAAAGATGTGAATGATGTAATTGATGACTGAGAGGGATGGATAGAAACTTTGGGGATTCAATGTAAACGTTGAAATCTGAACAAACTGAGACACCAAATAGAAAAGCCATAGTCTCTCCATGCATTTTAGGTTACGGAAAGCCCCATAATCCATGTGCTCGGCTAGCTCAGTCGGTAGAGCATGAGACTGTTAATCTCCGGGTCGTGGGTTCGAGCCCCACGTTGGGCGTCAATGTTTTTAAAACTTTGACTCATTCCTGGGTGAATTCCAGATCACCGTTCCTCCAGGAGTGCCACGGCTCAAACTAAGTCTCTCTCTCTTTTCTCCGTTGTTCATCTCACAGTTGTGAATGAAAACTGCCTCCAGATCACTGGAAGGCGGTGAGCTAAGCGCTGAACTCAGCGAGAGGTTTTGTTCCCATTTATTATGAGATTTAAACCCAGATCTGCGAGATTGTGTCAGTGGAAACAACAATCATCTCCATTGTAATTCAATCACGCCAGCCTTCCATCCTATCAAAAGACTATTTGTTCTTTCCTCCTCTCCCTCTCTATTTTCCTTGACTCTGTACTTACTTGAAAACCATTAAATCATCAATTTCTTCCAGTTAGGGTCAAAGGTCAGCAAGCTGTATCATTCACTCTCTTTCCCTCTCCACAGAAGCTGTTGAAACTGATGAATCTTCCAACATTTTCCGTTTTGAGGTGGGATTTGCAGCAACTAAAATTCCTTCTTTTGGATCACAGTGGATCACTTTTCTCTGACTGAACCATAACTGTCTCAATAGTTAAAGGGCTGAGGTTTTAAATAAGAAGAGCCCCGAATATGTCACCCTGTCTGACATGAAATGAAACAAAATGAAAATTATTAATTATTTCATAAATGCTGCTAACACAATATAGATTTCATTGTCAGCATTTGTTGTCCATCCCTATTTCCCACTGAACTAACTATGTTGTTGGGCCATTTCAGAGGGCAGTTTAGACTCAATTACATTGTCTTACATTCTCTCTCCAGAGATGCCGTCATGCCTGGTGAGATTTTCCAGCATTTTAAGTTGTTCTTTTAAGTTTCAGCATCTACTGTAATTTGCTGTTGGCTGAACGAATCATTCCTGTTCTATCAAAACATGAGTTTCTTTTTCCTCGACAAGCCTTTCTTGCGAATTTGAAAAATGCTGCAATGTATCGGTCAGATTAAGGTACTCGTCCACACCTTCCCTTGTGGTCCACTGGTTAGGATTCGGCGCTCTCACCGCCGCGGCCCGTGTTCGATTCCCGGTCAGGGAATGTAGATTTTATTGTTGCCGACCAGCACAAGATTTAGGAGGGGATGAAATTCCTTCCTCATGGAAAACAGGAGCGATCATTGAGTCAGTTTGAACTGCCTGGAGAAACAAAATAAACCCATTGGCCCAATCCCAGCAATCCCTTGCTGTTTCCTCCTGTCAAAATGAATAATAATACATTCTACTACATTACATTTCACTGTAGCTCACCACACTCAAAGATCATTCGTAGCCTCTGCCTCTTCTATAGCTTTTTGTGGGAAATCTGCTGAACAACATGAGCTTTTCACAGTTCTGCTGTGATATCTGAGATTTGTATCTCATTGATCATCATTACTGTCTCCATTGCTTCACCCCAGGTCACTGTCACTACAGATATAGTCACACAGTCATTCTATCATCTGCAGTAAATGATATTCCCTTCCTTTGCTTTCAAATACATTCACCTCCAGAAACTGATTACATGGTGAGTATAATGTTCTGTTTAGCTGACAGTTTATCATCAATCCCGTTCCAGAATGGAGTAGCACCGTGTCAAAGTGGGTGGGAGTTGGTGACTCCACCAGTTCTGAAACCTCACTGAACCCCCGCGTATTTAGCCCCGCCCTCTCACCCTCCATCGCTCCAACTCATTGATAAATGTCACTATTAAAACTAATGATGGTGAACTGAAGACGTGGAATCGAGATTAATAAATGGTGTTGGTTTGCGGCCGGGGCGAGGGGGGGGGCACGGGGGGCGACGGGTTTTGGTTTGTAGGGGAGGGGGTGGATGTGGGGGGGGGGAGGGAGGGGTTGGGGGTGTGGAGGGAGGGGGGTGCGGAGGGCATGGGAAATTATGATGGATACTGAGATGATAATGTCCATGAAATACTAGCCCCAAACTCCCATTGAGTTACATTCAGAGTCAGATTGCAGCTCGGAACAGAAAATTCGATTGTCTGCGATTACACTTAATAAAATCCCGTGTCAGCATTCGACAGTGAGATTGGGATAATGAGCTAATAACTCAAATCAGTGCACAGTTAGCCATTTTGAGGCGCTCATGCAATTTACAGTGTGTGTTATAGATCAGAGTGAGTTAGAGCCCGAATTGTGCTGAATTAAACATTATAACAAGCAACTACATTTTAAATATACACAGGACGCAATATAGAGGCAGGGTTCGGCTGGATTTCTAAACGGACGAAGGAAAAAAAATGAGCGCCAAGGAATAGAAAATCCAGCGAAAAGTAGATATGTGTCCAATTATAATGAAATATTATTTGATAATGTCTGGATGAGAGAATAGACAAATCTTTAAATCACTAAAATGCAAGGTTACACGATAATTAGCTTGTAATCGACATGTTCACTAGCCGGAAGGCAAGTATTAAATTCGCTATCCTTGGCCAGATTTCCCTGTGAATGTTACTCACAGAGATATTAACGCCATTGCATAACTAATTGTTCCCTTTCCATGGAAACAGGGAAATAATTATTCCTCAAACCTGCTGCACGAACCTCGTGATTAAAGTGATACAACACCACCATCTGCTGGCGGACCACTGTAACTGCAGGCGCTGGTGCTTGTGAGCCTGCGAACCGGTTACTGAAATATGAATATTGAACGATATTGTCCGAGATTGGAGTTTATAGAAGGCTTTCGGCTGGCGTATTCGCCCTTTTTATAACCAGACACCGCAGATAAATCGTGTTCTTCATTTCCCATTGGGAGATAATGTCTGGAGATTGAAGTTGGGATTATTTGAAACTTCAAATTGTACATTCGAAGCAGTTTTCAGACGGTAATCAAATTCAGAATCTTAGTGAGTAAACATTTCTGCCTTCTATAATTCGTTTGTCAGACATTTTCACGGTTTAGTCTTAAAAAAGGCACAACGAATCAGACATTTACAGGGACACACACACACACACACACACACGCACGCACACACGCACACACACACACACACACGCACACACACACGCACGCAGGTATTGGAGCCTACAGAGAAACAGGGGGGCATACACAGATTCAGGGACACATATAGATGTAGGGGCACGCTAGATTCAGGCGCAGACATATAGAGATGCTCGTAACTCGAAAGATGCAAGGGCACACACAGAATCAGAGGTATATACAATGCCTCAGCTTGTACACTACCAAATTTTCTCTCGTAGTTCCAAACTTTTCAATGAGTTGAAGCAGGCAATTGTTTACCCGTGAATGCTGATAGTGAGAAAAATAGCAGAAAACCGTCCCTGGGTGGTCTCGAAACACCAACCTTTCGGTTAACAGCCGCACGCGCTGACCAATTGCGCCACAGACACTGAGACAGCAGGAGTTACATATATTCTAAACTAGTGTGTCAGTGACCACAATTTTATTTCTGAAAACCTGTTCCAGAACTGCAGCATGACGGCACTGTTTACAATTCCATACAAGTCTCTTTAGTTCCGTTGATCCTGCAGCACTGCTGTAGTGTGTTTCTCCGATGAACGGGCAGGTAAAATGAATCCATGTCTCTTATCACAGGCAGGAATTCAACGGGAGGGAAGGGAACTGACCACCAGGAGCCCAACAATCCAATACTTTCCACTCAATCATCAACAACACCATTCACAACTGCACCTCCTTCCGAAAATAGCGATCTATTTCCCTCAGGATTTACTTCCAAGACTTAATATTTCTCTTGTTTTCCCCCAATATTGGCTGAAGATTCGATTCAATATACAGAGTGAACGGAGAAAGAAGAAGCTTTGCATTGGCCGGGAATCGAACCCGGGCCTCCCGCGTGGAAAGCGAGAATTCTATCACTGAACCACCAATGCTGCTCTTGCTCGTATCACCCCCACATGCTCTCTCTTCCTTCACACTCAGCAGCATTGTAATTTCCTTACTTTGTCCTTTCATTCCCCAAATGCCCACAAATGCTCTCACTCAAATCTCACACGTAACATCGCACAAGCCTCTCTTGCTGTTCAACACCTTCCTTTCATTCACAACCGCATCTCAAACTTTCACCCTTCCTCCAAAACACAAGGACTCTGCAACAATCCCCCTCTCACACCGCCTCATTCTCCCAAATTTGCCTCTGCTTTCACCACATCAGTCTAAACACGCTTAAAACTTGTTCAAATTATTTGCACACTGTCTCTTACACTAAACTCATATCAATAGAATACGCATCATGCCATTCTGCAAAAGCTTTAAGTTGCAACATTTCTTCAAAGCTGGTACCCAGTGTGACACCAGGCCAAACTTCCACTGTCAACACTTGATAACACCTATATAGGGTTACAAGTTAGCTCGGAATGAGTTAAAAAAATAGGGCTTAGGAGAGATAGGAGGAGGCATGAGAAGTCCTTGGCAAGCCGGATAAAGGAAAACCCTAAAGCTTTTTACTCTTATGTTAAAAAATGCATTAAATCTTCATATATCGAGGCCAGTCTGTGACATCTGAAAGCGGTGAATCCTAACCACGAGACCCCCAGGATCCCATCTGCCTGATTGTCCGCACTCACACACTCCTTCCTGTCTGTTAAGATTTGAAAATGTTTATATTTTCACATTGGCTTCCAGTGCGATGAAAGCAGAGCTGTGATAAGCTGATGTTGTTCAGTGGATTTAGTGCAGTAAGGTTTATGTCAGTTCGATGCAAACATTGGTGTTTGAATGTGGTCAGTTACAGTGAAATTTAATGCAGTGGAAGGTAGCCTACTCATTTTTACAGGAGGAACCAGCAAGGGAAATATAAATATGAATAATTGTGCAACGGGACTGATATTTCTCCCTGCTGTTCAAATTGGCACAAGTATTGATTCAGGATTTTCAGGCTGTGCCTATGTGTTGGGTTCTGTGGTGTAATGGTGAGCACTCTGGACTCTGAATCCAGCGATCTGAGTTCAAATCTCGGCAGAGCCTTGTTTTAATTTGCAAATACAGATGATGGATTGGCTGAAGGGCGTTTCGTTTAAGTTTATCACCAAATTCTAATCGAGAGAAAAATTTGACAGCCCTTGAACTGCTGTTACTCAATTCAAGGGCAATTAGGATTGATAGTAAATGAATAAAGACAATCTCAATAATGGACCTTTTCCTCACAAGTAAAAGCAAACTTTCTGACAGTTCTTGTGCCTGAAACTTTCGAAATATCGAGCTAATACGTAACAACTATCCTGATGATTACATGTGGGCCAGTGGCGCAGTGGCTAACTACGGATCAGAAGATTCCAGGTTCGACTCTTGGTTGGCTTAGTCCAAACCTTTAAAAGGTGTTCATAAATTCCTTGTTACTTTCGATGAAAAAAGTATTTAATATCTTTATACTTATTCAGACAAATGTTGGCAAGCATATTTTCAGCTTCTCTGGAGAAAGTAATGTTAGGAGATTGCTAATGAACAGCAACCGACTATTTTACGTTATTATTTCGGAAAAAAAATCATTCAATAAGATTAGGATATTAAATAAATGCTAACCTCAAATACATTTTGGACAAAATTCAACATGTCTTTGAGAATTTACACAATTTTGTCAATTTTTTCATGAAACTCAGCATTTCTAATTTTGGAGAAAACATTTCAAGCTGAGGTCAGTGCAAAGATAATATGACTGTAACATGGAGATTCTGATAATATTCAGCACCAAACTGAAATCATACAGACTTCCCTCACCCTAGCATGTTTCAGATGTTGATTAACTATGTTAGTCTGCACCTAAACCTATTAATTTGTCTTGTAGACTGGATGACTTGCTGATATGTGCAGGTGTCAAAATAGGAACGTTTCTTTCCTGGCAATGCATCAAACAATTTATCATTTCTTATTTGACACAAAGCATTTGAGGCCGAGGCCAGAGCGAAGATACTATGGGTGTAACGTCGAGATTCAGATAATGTTCAGCAAGAAAATGCCCCGGCCGATGAAGGCATGCTTTAAGATGCGAGGGGCAAGGTTTAAAGGGGATGTACATGGCAGATTTTTACACAGAAAGTAGTGCTCTCCTGGAACTCCAAACTGCACACACTATTCCAAATGTGGTCGCAACAAAACCCTGAATTACTGTAGCAAAACATCAAACGCTTCAAAGCTTAACTCCGTGCTCAAGGCTGGAAGGAGATTGTGACAGTGGATAATTCTCACTGTGCGCATTCCTGTCTGAACTGAGTAACAAACAGAAATCATCTCACTTCAGAAACACAATGAGCTGCACACAGTAACATGCTGTAAAGGACCGACATCATTTAAACTGTCCTTAAGCTCGTCTCTTCCCAATTTACTGCCAGAAATGACAAGAGAACCTCCCGTTGAATTTGCTCAGGATCTGCACTCCAGGACTCGAGGCAAAATTTTGTTTTATATGTTCATCCAGGCAATAACTCACATTTGTTTTCAGAGTTTGGATGAGAGGAATAAATCTTCAATTTCAGACCTGAAATCTAAACAGCAGCGAAAAATACAAACTCTAACCACCAGCTTACCCACCAGCATGTTTTAGAATTTACTTTATCCGCGCTGTATTTGTTACTTTAGTTTTCACACCAGGCCACTTACACAGAAATAGCTTTCTCCTGCAAAATGACAGATTCTGATTCAACCATGGCATGTTCAGCCAATGACAACATTCCATGAATAAAAACTTCAATATTAATGCCCCACATCAGGACCATCTGCTTCATTGTTGTGTCTTTACTTTACAGATCAAGTGATGGGTTAAATGTTTTGACTCTGGGCTGATTATCAAGATCTCTCTGTGACTCAAACGCAATATCTGCCCTCGGTTATTCTATTCTCTCAGTTTATCATTCTGAATCTGTAACTGAGACAATCGTAGACGTTATTTCAGTTTCTAGTGTGAAAAATACGAGGCTTGCTTTTTGTTATAATCTTACTATTTGCTCTATCAGAAAATGTTATCTTGCTATGGTCAGTGTTACTTTTCCACTCCTTTTGTCAACGATTATATAATTTAAACTTAATTCATTTATATATTCCTGTATTTGTGCAGGAATTGGGATTTATGCTCCAACTCCTGAGTTGCTGCACCAATACATACATTTACGCAGTGACCCAGACGCAATTCAGAGAGGATCTGAAGAAAATGATGAGATTTCCATTTACTGTAATTGTGAAATTACTTACAGAATAAACAGATTTTTTTCTTTAGAACAAGGTGTGTATCTGGTGTTCTGCACAAAACCATATCTCAGTGAAACACAAACAGTGAGGAGACATTTTGTGATACCATTTCTTATTAAGAAGTGTATTGAAATTGTAAAAAAACAGAAAAAAAACAATGAATTGAGTCCAGGAAAAATCTGGATTCAAATTAGCTAATACTTATGAACCAGCTGGACATCACGTTGAGCTCCAGTTCAGTACCTTTCTGTTAACACGGGCGGGTGTTTGCATTTCACTTTAGCTCGAACACAACTCCCTCAATGAAATGA